>NW_024344378.1:38422095-38456271 GCF_902729225.1 Pteropus medius | reverse complement strand
CAGATATTTATTGAGCTGGGACCTATTACGTGCGGTGACTTTTGCCTCTGCTTTCTATGGAGTCCTCCACTCTGTCCGAGGAGCTTTGTTATCCCCATTTTATACTTATGGAGACAGAGACCCATAAAAGTTAAGTAATAATGTATTCTGATAAACCTCAGTACTAGAATCTGAAGCCAAATTCTTCCATTTCAAGGCAAATGCACTTTCCACTACATTGAAGCCACTTCCTGTTAAGACCAAGTGAATCAGTTAATAATGAATTAGGCTGTAAATAACAGGACATCCAATTAGCAACAAAAGGAAAGCTTAATTTTCTCACATAATGAAAAACCTGGGTGCAGGGCATCAGGGCTGATGCAGCGGCCCGACACCGTCAGTGGAGACTGGGTTCTGTCTTCCACTCTGCCTTCCTTAGCGTGTTGGCTTCACCCTCGGGCTCATTACCACTGGTTGTAGGATCACTACTTCACCTACAGCCTCATGGCCATGTCTCCGAATGAAGAAAGGTAAAAGGTCAAAGGAACATGCTGACTGGGTCAAATCTTTTTGTTTTTTCCCCCCAGAGATTTCTGTTTATATCTCTTTGCCAGAACCGTGTCACAGGGCCACCACTTGCTGTATGAATAAAAAGGAGATTAGCTAGAGGTTGGTTTAGTCAACCAACATCATCTACTCCACCTCAAATTCTTGTGTGAAATTCTTTCTTGAGATCCCTGTTTTCGTGTGGCTACTTAATTGTTTTCACAGGTTCTTCAGAAGCACCTGATAGTTCTTTGAGTGTAGAGGCCATGTTTTACCATATCTTGCACCCCGCTTGGTTGCTGCACACAGAGCTGGTCTCAGTACTGATTGATTAGACAGAATTGCATTCCAGGAAAAGCATGAAGAAGAGCCTCAGAAACTGGTATTGTACAGGAGAAAACCCAGTCGGGAGCACGGGACATGTTCCTTGGGTCCTGGAATCTAGCCGAAAACTGCTGCATGTTTGTTTAGGCCACTGGTGGTGTGAGCCATCTTAGTCTGCCCAACTAAGCAGAAGAGAAGAAAAAAACATGAGGTGAGCCCGTATCTGTTTTTGTCATCTCACTCAATTTTATCTGTAGAGAGGAAATGCTTGCACAAATCATAACAACATTCATTTTAAGCCTGATTTCCTTTGATTTATTTCACCCCTGACTATGTTGAAGCCTAATTCTCTGATGCTTATATATAGGAAGACCATCATTATGTGAGGCAAGTGGGGAAATCTGTGAGATGTTGGAAAGTCCCCTCCTCTCGAAATACCTCCTACTGGGGCTCTAGCAGTAGGACAGGCCACTATTTGAGGTTCATTCTTTTGGGTCAAGACCTTACCTGGTTTCTTTTTCTTTATTGCTCCCTACCAGAAACTATTTTTTTTTAAGACTATAAACGTTTAAAGAAGAGAAAAAAAATTTCATTATCCCACTACATAGTTAATTTATGTCATATTTTAATTCACGAAAGCAGTTAATTTATATATTTAAAACTTCCGGTAGAGCAAAGTATAAAATGAAGTGTACAAGCCTGCATCTCTCAGGCCGGTGCCTTCGCCCAAAGGTAGCCAAAGAATTTCAGAAAATTTGTTTATGCCTATGCCAGTGTGCATGTCTATCTATCCATCTATAGATCTATGTATCTATCATCATCATCTATTATCTATCTATTCCTATGATACTGACACACAAAAAAGATGATGCTGTACGCACATCCTGTACCTTTTTTCCCCTTACCTCTCTCCACATGAAGCTACTTCATTCTTTTTCATAACTGCATAAGAATTCATCATATGGGAGCCCCATATTTTATGTAACTCCTAATTAGTGGGTTTCTTCTCCTTTTTTTGCTATTTAAACAATGGACACCCCTGTACATATTTCTTTACCAACACCTATTGATATATTTATATAGGTAAACTCTGAGCAGAATAATTGCTAAGTTAAATGATATATATCTGTCTTAGTCTATTCAAGCTGCTATAACAGAATACTATAGACAGGGTGACTTAAAAATAACAGAAATTTATTTCTCACAGTTCTGGAGGCTGATTCAGTGTCAGGTGAGAACTCCTTTCTGTTACATAGACGGTGTGGCAGAAGTTCTCTAGAGTCTCTTTTGTAAGGGCACTAATCCCATTTATGAGGGCTCCACCCTCATAACCTAATCACCTCCCAAAAGCTCCACCTCCTAATACCATTACATTGAGGATGAGGAATTAACATATGAATTTTGGAAGGAAACAAAGTTTCATTCAACAGCAGTACCTTTAAAAATTAGATGAATTTTGCCAAGTTTCCTTCCAAAAATGAGCCAACCCATGCTCATTGCCATAGCACAGACTTATCTCTCCATAGCCTTGGAATAGGGCTTCGTCACTTCAGTTTCTCACAATCTGAATTTTAAAAAAAGTCTCTCATTGCTGTTTAATTTGCATGTCTTTCCTTATGAGTAACAAGGAGCATATTTTCATATTTACTGACTACTCCTTATTTCACTCTTTGGTAATTGATAATGATATGCATTGTTCATCATTCCTCTATTTTATTTATTTTATTTATTGCATGAGCTTCTTAAAAATGAAAGAAATTAGCCCCTTTTATGTCACATGAGTTAAATATTTTCCCGACTGTCAATTGTCTTTTTTCTTGGTCTTTGGTATATTTTTACAAAAAAATTCCCAATTTTTATACAAACTTATAAGTCTTTTCCTTTGTGACTTCTGGTTTGGGGGTCTTTCTTAAAAGACATTCTTTATTCCTGGTGAATAAACTCAGCCATTTATTCTTCCAGGACTTTTATAATTTCTTTTTACATTAAAATCTTTAATCTGTCTGGAATTGATATTAGTGTAATAAGTGAAGTAGGATCCAACTTTATCTTTTTTTTTTCCAATTAGCCAATTGTTCTAATACCACTTATTGACTAATTACCTTTTCTTTGGTGTTTTGAAGTGTTACCATTTCATATATTAAGTTCTCATATTTGGTTTCCTTTATGGACTCCTCATTCTTATTCACTGATCTATTTTTTCCTAATAACAAACTAGTTTAATTATTATAGCTTTAAAATAGTTTTAGTATCGGACTGAGCTAGTTGTTCTCGTTTTCTATTTTCAAGAAGGTTTCTGATTAATCTTCATTATTTGTTTTACAAATTCATTAAGTTAAAAAATTGCTTTTTAATTAGGATTTTATTAAATTTATGTTAATTTAGGAAGAATTACCTTTCCATCAAAGATAATAGTTCATCTATCAGTGTCTTAGGTCATCTTTAGGTTTGTCAGTTGTCTATTAAAGAGTTTTTAATAAAGTCCCTGAAAATTACTTGTTACGTTTATTCCTAGGATTCTTTTTGGTTGCTATTTTAAATAGGAGTTTTTTTTTTTAAATCACAATTTCTAACAAGTAATGGTTTAAGAAAAGCTATTGGTTGTACGTATTTACTTTTCAACTCATATTTGAATTCTCTTATTGTTTCATATTGTTTTCCAGTTGGTTCTCTCAGGCTTTCTGGGCCTGGCATTCTCTTTTAGAATGTAAATTATCCCATAAGGGGTAATATTTTTCAAATCATTTATTTGACTAATATTTGACTATTCCTGTTTTATGGGAGGTGGTGCTAAAGTTGTAATGTGCTAAGCTGGTGCTTTTCAGATTTACTTATTTAGGTACTTCCCCCAAAAGTCCTGCTTTCCCACCACAACCACGGACCCCTCTGCTCTCTCAGTTCTGAGAACACCCCATGCTGTGTTGTTTTTTTTTTTAGACGAGGCAACTCTTGGTTGGCCTCACAGATTGCAAGCACCTTGTCAGCTTACAATCACTTATTTTTTATTTTTTACGCCTACAGCACCTGATCTTCCTAGGGGGTCTCCCATCCAAGTACTAACCAGGCTCGACCCTACTTAGCTTCCGAGATCAGACAGGATCGGGCTTGTTCAGGGTGGCATGACTGTAGACCATGCCATGCTGTTTTGTTTGTGAGATTTCATGTATCTTATTCCCCATTCTTTACTTCCGAGACCTCCACTTAAAAGTCAAGGCTTTAAAAAAGCCTTCCCTGAATTGTAGTTGAAGTTCCCAGTCCCTTTTCTCTATGTTCCTACATCAACTTGACTGTCATCTTTAGTAATACTCAACACACTTAAAAGTACTGCTTTCATTATCTGTTTTCCTCGTTAGACATCAAGCTCTGGAAGGAACAGGAGGGTGCTGCCTTACTGCTATAATCAGGGTCTCCGCACCAGGCCGGCACCTAGGAAGCACTCAGTGACTGTATGTTGGATTGTAGCCTATAGCAGCCTGTTTTATCTTAAAGTCAAACGAATTTTGCCTTCTATTATATACCTATGTTCTTTTCAGTATAAAAATAACTTTTTAATGATGGAGTAAATGAGCACCACAGGAGATGGCCATGCCTTTGCGAATTGCAAGAGAATTAAACTCTCCATCTTTAATTTGAAAGATGAATGACGATTTGCCTTCCCAATGAAGTTATTTTACAAATAAAAATCTTTGTTTCCAAAATATTTACTGTGGGGATCAGCATACCTTGGTTTCGGGTGGGCAGAGGAACCTTATCATTCACAATTTTCTATGGGCTCCTCCATGCCACTCGCATGGAGCAAGACACAGGGGCCCAGGTTCTGATGAAAATGAGGGATGTATGGGTGGACTATGGGCGAGCAGAAGAAACGACCTGGCACAAACATGCCATCGACCATGAGAATGTGTGGCAATAGGGCAAGAATATATGATGAATAAAAAATGAACTTCCCAAGCTGAAAAAGAGCCATCACTAAGAGGCCAGATGGAGAGAGCTCGGGGTGGCTATGTGCAGGCATCCATGCTAATAGCAAGCAGCACTGTCAGGAAACACAGACCCCAAATCCTGGGTTCTGCTTCACGGGTGCTGCTCTTACTCTTTACCCCTGACACTCAACCAGTGTTTCTGCAGCACAATCTTCATGCCAAAGAAGCTGGGTTGGGAGGAGTTTCTAGCTACAGCCTTCTAGTCTCTAGGCCTAGGTGATGGGTGACTAAGAAGTCTTCCCTTGTCTTCCTGTTTGATAACCTTGACTCCTATGCAAACTTGCCACTTCCTTTCCAGCACATCAGGACGTATTTGGATGGGCAGCACCGATCCAGCCATAACAGTTCTTACTACACACTTTCTCCCTGGGGAATTGGTGTCTTTGCAACTTTAGATATTTACATATAAAGAATATTCCATGCAAGACACCTCTCTGCTTCAACTTAGGCCAAAAAGCGACTACTACTATCATCATCATCATCAGTAGCTAATATCTATTGAGTACTATATATCAAGCTCTCTGCAAAAATTATTTTAAAGCATTATTTAAATTGCGGCTGGTAGATAAAAATGTTATGGACTTGGATGTTTTAATCATATAGTCAGCAAATGTGCCACACTCTCTCATTCATTATAATTTATCTACAAATTCTCTTGGATTTCTGGATAATCATATTAAGAAAAATTTCAATTTTATTTCTTCCTTTTCAAACTTGATGTCTTTTATTTTTTTTCTCTATCAAGTTACACCTGTAGTACCATGTTAAATATTAACAGTGATGTGATGGTAAACATCTTTGTGTTCCCAATTTTTGAAACAAGTGAAACAAATCTGATGATAGAAATCAGGACAGTGATTGCCTACCTGGTCAGAGTAGGTCAATTGACTGGAGAGTGTTTTAAGAAAACATTATGTTAAAATAGAGGTGAACTATGTTTTGTTCTTGGTCATGGTCACATGGCTGTACACATTTGTCAAAGTTCATTGAACTGTACACTTGAGATTAGTATATTTTATTGTTATTTTTCCACTTTCTTCTTGATTTCTAAGACCTCTTTTTATATTAGAGAGATTAGCCCTTTGTGATATAAATTGCAATATTTATTACCAAGGTAAAATTTACATTTTGAATTCACCTTTTTTTTTTTTTGCATATAGAAATGTAATGTTTATGTAGCTAACTAATCAATCTTTTATAGTTTCTAAATTTTGAATCATAGAATGGCTTTCCTCACTCCAGAATTATAAAACAATTCTCCCATGTTTTCTTCTTTAAAAGTATTCTGTGTATTGTTTGAGATGTGGATCCAAGTTAATATTTTTCCAGATGGCTTTTACATGTATTATAGTAATAGAATTTGTAATGTTTCATCCTCTTTATATTTCTAGGATAAACTCTTCTTGGTCATTGTATAATAGTTTTTATTACAATTAAATATGTATATCATTTTAGTATATTACATATACACACATATGTATATATGCATATTTATATGTCTAGATATATAAACAAACTTTTATAATTTGCTGATTTACTTGGGATTTCTATATCTGCTTTATAAGTGAGATTGGTCTATATTTTTTTCTTTTTTCATTGTCCTTTTTGATTTTTGGTATTGAAGACAAAATAAACTCATAAAAAAATTGGGTAGCTTTCCCTCATTAATTCTCTGACACAGTTCTTAAAACTATCTGGGCCTGGTGCTTTTTGTGGAGAACTATTTGACTCCTGATCCAAATTTTAATTGTTATTTGAATTTTATATTTCTTCTTAGGAAAATTTTGTTAATTTCATTTTTTTTTTTGTAGAAAGTAACTTCTTTCATCCTAAGTTTTCCAATTTATAGGCTTAAAGTTAATGCCGTTCTCTAATAATTTAAGACATCTCTACAGCATTCGTTTTTCTTTCCTAATACCATTTTTTGGTGTCTTCTCTCTTCTTTGCCTCATTAATTTACAAACAACCTTAGGGTGTTCTGCTGACATTTTTGGCTGATCACTAGAATTTCTGGTTCGGGGCAGCAGGATATACCCAGGTTTGAAGTCCAAGGATGAGGACACTGAAATTAACGTTTGTCAAGGATTCCTCCACACTTGGCCCCGGGCCCTCCTCTCCCCACCTGGTCATCTCCCTCATGCCGAATATTCTCCAGTCTCCAGAGATAAACACTGAACTACCGTGGAGTGAAGCAGCGTGACTCGAACATGGCCTAACAAACATTGCATCAACTTTCTGGAAGTTGTATTCAAGCAAGCCTTGTGCAATCAGATTTAACCTAAAAGACAGGGCTGGATTAGAAAATGCCATAACTGTAGGCTTTTTTCTTAATGCTCTCTCAATGATTTATTTGTTTAGTTAGTATTTAAATGTCTCTGATGTGTAAATCCCAAGTGAAAAAAATATGTTACAGCTATAGTTTCCCCTAATCGATTAAAGAAGTTTTGCCAAGAAGAGACAGTGTTCCCTACTTTAGTGTTTGTGTTAAGGTTCATGTGCAGATATTGACCTATCTGTATTTGGGTTTATCTATACATGCACATTGGCCAGTTGGACCTTCTAGAGCTGTGCTATTCAATATAATAACCGCTAGCCACATGTGGCTATTTAAATTTAAATGAATGAAAATTAAATAGAATTAAAGTCCATTCCTCCATCACATTAGGCATATTTCAAGGGCTCAGTAGCCACATTTTCTAGTCGCTACAGTATTAGAAAACTCTGAATTATAGAACATTTCCACTATCTCAGGAAGATCCATTAAACAGCTCTGTTCCAGAGGGAATTTCAACAGTAATTAAAGTAGTAGTTCTTGTATGCATGCCTCAGGGAACAGATCACCTTGTCCTTACTGGGTTGGCTGAATGCCTATGGTTATGGCTAGTATGATTAAAAATAGTTTGTTCTTTTAAAAAGCAGGTTAAACAAATGTTTTAGAATGTTATTTATCTCAGGCTTTAGCATAGAGATTCCAAAACTCAAGAATTCTGAATTAGCGAAACCCAAATTAATGTGATTTACTGTATTCCCTAGGTCAGTCTTGAAGGCTAAGCTTTCTTTCACATTATTCCTGGCCAGAAGTCAGCCCCCAGCCCTCCCCCTCCTGCTATTTATACACTTGTTGATGGAAATGATCACCCCTTTCCTGGGCACTATCAGCCCTAAAACACTTGTCAACTTTGGCCACTTTCCTAGAATAAATCATTAGGCATTTTCATTGCTTTTGCACTGTGAGTGACATCTTTAGCAAAAGCACTCTCCTTCCCAACAGTATTTGCCAGTTTGGCCTGGTAAAAATAGATAACTTATCATGATGTTTCCTGTTGTGTATGATTCAAGTTATCAGATCTATATATGCTGAATGTGTCACAGATGAAAGAACATTCTTTTGATGTACTCACAGCAATTCACGTGATATGGTAAAATATACATGAATCAGAATGAGAGCTAGGAGACCATTGGGCCACGGTTTCTTCCTGTGTTGGGTGTGTTTGGATTTACAAAGGGATGACAGGCCAGCAAGAAGAGGGTGAGCCCCTTACACGTGTGCTGCACCTCCTGCTGGCCTGAGAATGGTGGGCAGACTCCTTCAAGGAGTCAACCACAGTAAGAAAAAGGGTCTTGTGTTTCTGATCAAAAATTTTTTTTTTCTTAGAGTTGTGGTGACATGTTTGCTAGCAGCTTACTCTCTCCTGTCTATTCAAAGTCTATCCTGACCAGATGGTGTGGGTTGTAAACCAAAACATTCATTAAAATCTGTCCATTTCCTCCACCCCAATCTCTGGGACCCATTAAGAAGTGAGCACACAGGGTGCTAGTTCATTCATGCCTTATTTCAACCACCTGAGGGGGAGCCTGGAGGAACAGGATTAAGGGGACGAAAGATCAGAAATCTTTGGCCATCACACTGAGGACAGAATATGCTATTTTCCTTGCTTTTCAGTTCTTCCTGAATATCCACCTGTTGTCTCATTTAATCCATCACCAAGTCTGTTCATCCTTCCAAGTACCTCTGATATGTGTCCACTCTCTTATTCCATCACCCCAATTGAAATGACCACTATCTTAGTGTTAGATTACTCTCCATCTGCCTTCACACATCAACCAGAGAGCAACACTTAAAAAGACAAATTCAAACATGTCACCTTCCTGCTTAAACCTCTTCTTGCTTAATGAAGATAAAGACTAAAATGCTCAATCTTGTCTCTTGGGACATACCTGACTGGTCCCTGCTATACTCTTTAACCTCCCCATAACATCATTTCCTGAACCTTGTAATTATACTTCCGTAACACAGGCTTTTTCTTCAATTCCTATAAACTACAGTTGTTTCTGCCTAGGGCCTTTGCACGTGTGGTACCCTGTGCTTGGATTATTTTTCTCCTAATTCTTCCTCACCTGGTCAACTCATACTCATCCTTCATGTATCAATTTAGTCACCACTTCCTCTTCATGTATCACTTTAGTCATTACAATCCTTTCCCCCAGAACCAGGTGAGGTTGAGGTTTGTATTTATAAAGGTGACTGATGAACCTGTAAGATTTATGAGCTCCAGAGATAATATGTATTCTTTAATCACCATTGTATTCCCAGCTACTGACACTCTGCCTGGCAATTGAGGCATGAATAAACCTTTGTTGACTAAACAAATAAATAAAACTTTTGTTATCTGCCAGGAGAGGAGTGGAGGCTATAAAGGAAATCATAGACTTAAGAGCCCTGGGTTCAAATCCTGACTCTGCCAACTTATTAGTCAGGTGATCTTGGGCAAGTTAATTTACCTCTCTAAGGTTCAGTTTTCTTTTCAGTAAAATGGGCATAACCATCTTTACATGGAGTTGTGGAGATTAAGATGCTGTATGCATCAGTAGGTTCTCAACAAACTGCAGACCTCCTCCTCATCATCATCGTAATTGCTATTATCCAATTTGGAGACAATAGGGTGGAAAGTACTCTGGTGAGGCCACAGAGCTCCTCAGGAAGAAGTGACAGATTACTCACACCCAAAAGGAAACAGTAACGTTTTTTATTAAATATTACAGTGGATCAAAAAGTACAAAATATCTCTTGCCTGCTATGTGATTGGGAAACTATTGGCACGTAATACAGTATCAAAAGCAGTAATAAGTACAATTTGGAAAACATACAAAATTGAGTGTTTATAGTTGGCTCAGCATTCTTCTGGTAGTGTTTAAACTAATGCAAAGGTTACTCAATAACCTCTCCATTGGGAAACTATATAATATCACTGGGCCACGTTGCTATATACAAATAATCACCTTACAGAGCAGAGGTTACATAGCTGGAATCACCAAAAGTATACAATATTTACAACACAGGAAAGTTTAAAAAAGTATAAACAGCCAAGAGATTATGCTGCTATTCTTCAGACATATTTCAACCATGGGGAGACAAGCAGAATATCAAATACATCAACAGCCAACACTGGAATTTAAGTGCTCAAGATAATCATTGCAATGGTGTAGGTCTCACCAGGGCAAACTTGTTCCCAATTTTCTTTAAAACTGGGACAAGAGTAAAACTGGACCAGATGGGACTTGGCTGACCACCACCAAATGTGACTTTGTGGGACACAAGTGAAGAGAAATAAATGGTTCTCTTTGAAGGCACACTACATAAAATATTTTTGTAGGATCACCTCGAAATTTCCATCAGACACACCAACACAGTGAAATACAGTACTTGAGAATTCATGCACCAGGTCAGAAAGTTGTAAAGTCAACATTGAGTTTTAACAAACCCTTCTGTATATGCCCTGATAAACAAGTGAACTTAAGAGCTTCTAGCTAGTAAATAAATAAGTCAGTCCTGTGGCAAATATTACAAGTTCCAATCACTTACTAGGAGAATACTTAATTCTGAAACGTGGTTGGGCTGGTTTTTTTTTTTTTTTTTTTCCTTTTTTATGTTGAGTTGCCAAAAGTTAAACCAGAAGTTCCATGGAAAGGCTTTTAAAAAATATTATTTAGACTCTCCAAATCTCCAGTAAATCACGGACTTAGTGCATTTTGAATTGCAACATTTCTTGGAAGCCACACTCAGTAAATAGATTTATGACTCTATTGCCAATTAGATTCCACAGTTTCCTTTACAGAACTACCAATAACAATGGTTGATTGCACAAAGATAGGCTTGTGCAATTCCATTCAATAATAAGGCCCCTTGAACTCAAACAATGCAAACAAAGCCCTATTTAAGACTTTTTAAACCGTAGTTCTCAGCCAATGAAGAATTCAATGGTCATTTTGAAAGATTTCCAAGATCTCTGTTCGGAGTTTTAAAACAAATAATACACTGCTTCTGTTGGGAATGTATGCCCCCCATTTCTCTTTATTTGTCCTGATGTTTTGCTGAGGGTATGAGCTTCCTCAGACAGAAACAGTTAGTCTCTTCTAGGAAGAGATGAGAAAAACAAAAGCTGGACTATGTTAACATTGTTTGAAAATGGTGTGATCGAACTCCAACATGATGAAACCAGACTGAAATCATCGCGGCGGGGAAAACAAATGCCCCCTATTCCAAATGGATAGGTGAGCTCCACCAGGGACAGACTGCCCCTCACCCCGCCCATCACCATTTTCCTTGAGAAACCGACTCATAGAAACCACATACGGTCTAGCCCATGTCTGCTGCAGAAACACTGGAGTTTTCTTTTCTTCCATGTCCTCTGATTCTGTGACCATTCAATCTAGTGCAACTTTCTTATATCTGTCCTGGCTAGCATTTTGCCAGCTGGAATTGAGATCTTCCCGCCCCTCCCACCTCCCCCGCCCCCCATCTTGTGCAATAGCAGGATAATCTGCACTCACACATTTATAATCTAAATTCTACTAGTCTATCTATGGTTCTATTAAATATATATATATTATTCCACAGGAAGGTAAATAATTAATTGAAGCAAATGGAACTCTTAACACTAGATCTCTACATTCTTTTGTTTCCACCTTTGGATATTAAGTATGTTACATTGAATATTTGGCTTCGTATCATGGAAACATTTCAGTACAAATGCACGGCATGCATGGCTTCGTTTAAGAGCCGCAGTTTCATTGTTTACCAGTTTTGATTATTTTGCAGTCGAGTTACCTATTTAGAAGTTGAAAATTGTCATCAATCTCCATAGAATTGAATTAAATATCTCAGAGGTAAAAGACTTGATTAACTATGGTTCTAATGTCTACTGGTAGTGTTGGGGGAGGGGAGGTTTGGCTGGGGAGTTCATCAAAGCAGTCTTATCAGCAGGGATGGGACTTCGAAAGAGAATCATTCTCTGTATTAATGGACTTTTAATACACTTAGAAAATGCATCCACCTTGATGTTACATCTCGGCAGCAAATGGAATAAAGTGGCAAGAATGACAATATACATTCTCCACATCTTTTGACTGCTTGAACAGCTTGACCGTTTCTTTCCAACAATAAATCAGAAAGCGGACTGTATTGCCAGGTGGTTACAAACATGATACCAACCACCGTATGTGCATGCGTACACATAAAACACGGCCCCATAAACCGAAAGAGGATGACTTTCTTTAGAAATGAGTAATCCAGTATGCCAATTATCCCCAAGGATGTGGCCTGGGAGGTTCTTCTTGAGAACAATAAGAAACGAACTTGATGAAGGCAACGAGACTACCTATTACATGAAAGACCATGGCCCAGGGAAGGTATTTGGTTCATGGGCCTCCAGCTGCTCATTTTCTTCTGGATAGTCGAGCTCCATCCTCTTCCCAACCCCCTTTTCCCGGACTTTTTAAAGGGATCAGGGCCAACACCAATGTAAATCATTTTGGCTCCTGTTCTAATTTCTGAAATTCCTAAAATATCTGTGCAGCCCACAAGTATGTCCTCTAGACTCTGTTGTTATTCAGCAGCTTGCTGCCAGTGAGGTTTTGTTTTTATGATTCCTCTGGTATGTAGGACAGTTTCACAGCCTAGATAAGGTAAGTACAATGCTTGATATTTTCACATAACCCAATACTTCAAAGCAAAGCATTTGGTCGGGTAAGCAGTGTATAAGCTCTTTCAACTATGCCATTTGTGAGGAACAAAGTCCATAAGTTGCGGATCTGCAAAGGAACGTTCTTTGCACTACTGTGTGCTCAACTGTTTCTTTTTCATTTGTTCCACTAGAATCAGTTGCTTCAATTTGTAAACAATAACTTTACCACCCAAAGCTGCTCAAAATGATAAGATGTGGAAAAAATTACAAACACACATCAACAACTAGGACAGTCAGTCAGCCTTTAAAACAAAACAAAACAAAATCAAACAAAACGGAACAAAAAAGACCTACAAACAAAAGCGATACTGTTTAATTAAAAAAAAAAGACGAGAGGAACTGGGAGAGAATGGAACTACCTGTATATAAATTAGGTGAGCAAACAGTGATACGAGTAGTTTTAAGAAGCAAATATATACAGTCAATTTAACAGTGTTTACTTCTCTGGATTGTTTAATAGTGTCAAACGAAAGATCTATTGAAGTTTCACTATACATTGCATTGATTGAACCTTGGAGAGTTTTATGAAAACAGGGGCATCCCTTGGCATATGCTTGCCAGTCTTCCTTGCCCCTTCCTTTGAAATGCCTGCCCCTTTTTTGCCCAGATTGTTTCCTGACCATCGGAACTCAGACGGGGTCCTCCAAGTTCTTCCTAGAGACACATAAATCCCTTCACAAGACTCCCGTGCAAAGTGAACGATCTGGGGTACAAGGGCATCTGTGTCGGAAGGGGCTCAAGACTGACCAGCCAAGGCTGGTGTCGTCCCAGAAAAATCAGGTGTGTTCACCTCCTCTCTTGGCCCCTTTGGCTGGAACTGATCTTACCCCCAGACTAGAAGAAATGCTGACTTGTAATTCTTCCACAAGCCATCTCTCCCAGGGTAAGGACTGAAGCTCTGTTAGCCACGCCACATGGATGCTGGGCAGAGCTGGGCTTACAGTTTTGTGCTGGGGTGTACGGATGACAGCTGAGAAGATGGAAAGGCAGCTTGAGGATTTATAGCAGCTAGAGGGTAAATGCTGTTGTGCAAAAGGTCCCCATATGAACTTCCTACAGGTGTGGCTGCAGCCAAGTGTCTGTACAGCTGCTGAGAATTTGTCGGTGATGTAAAAATTCCTCTTTGCATCACAAGCGAGTGGAAAGCCAGGGGCTGCATGAGTGGAGAAAGCACGGTCTGGTTTTTCAAGTACTGTAGAGAATGAGAATATCCCGCTGGGAGCCTGGAGTTGAGGCCCGAGTTACACAGGCTCCCAGAATACAAACCTGGGAAGATAGGGGAGGAGA
Source organism: Pteropus medius (assembly GCF_902729225.1). Taxonomy (NCBI): domain Eukaryota; kingdom Metazoa; phylum Chordata; class Mammalia; order Chiroptera; family Pteropodidae; genus Pteropus; species Pteropus medius. Next base: position 38,442,128 of record NW_024344378.1, on the reverse strand, counting down.
GGGGGTGCTTGTGGCCTTCCACCGTGCCCCCAGAATGCCCACCATGCGCTGCCTTGCTGCCTTCGCTCTCCTGCTCACAGGCCTTCTCCTTCCCAGAGATCTCCTTGGAGGAGTCCAGGGGAGACACTGCCCGGGCCTTTTTCCCAGCAATCACGAGGTCCAAATCCTCCAGGCTGCGCTTTATCGGCCGCGCCGCACCAATGTTTTGAGGACTCATTTTCCGGTGCAGGATAGGGTGGACCATGCCTTCCATCTTCCTGAAATTCTCCAGTCTCACATGGTGAGGTTTTCCTGATCTTGAGAGCGCTTCAGGGTATTTTTTAGGAGCCGACATGGTCATGGGTGATACGCGACAGGCTTTGGGGTGACAGTCTCGACTCTGGTTGTTTATGACCTGGAACTGGGAGACGCCTTTGCTCTCCTGGGGCGCAGCGGTGGCGTGGGCGAGGCCGAGGACCTTGCCGGTGGGTTTGTGCGGATTCTTGGGAAGGCTCAGATCCGTTGGCTGGTCATCCGTGGTGGCTTCCGCTGCAGTTGATTTTTTGTCTTGCAGATGTAGAGAGGTGAGATAATTTACATGAAGCTTCTCTTGGTGTTTGTGGGAAGAAAAAGAACTGTTTTCCGACTCCCGGTACACGTCCCTGCAAGGGTACTTGGACGTCTGCTCATTATGAAGATGATGTTCAGTGTGTCTGTAGAGGCTGTGGAGATGCGGAGACGAGTAGAAATCAGCCAGGAAGCTGGGCATGTGGGAGTGGGGGAGGGCTCTTTTCTCTAAGAGTTTTTCCTTGCCCTCCTGAATTTCTTGCTTCAGGACATAGGAATCAGCAAGGGGGCTGAGGTGATGCTTGGAGAAGCTGCAGCGGTGGGGATCCGATCGATTCAGTTTGTCATGCTTAAAAATGTCATTGATGCTCTTTCTGTCTTCCGAGGGCTTGCTTCTGAAACTCTGCACATGCTGGATCACCGATGGCCGGCTGACCGCCATGTGGTCGGCGCTTTGGCCGTGGTGGGCCTGGGAGAAACCCGAGCACAGGTCATCCCTTGCAATCAGTTTCTTTTTGCTGATCAAAGGTGGTGGGGAGCCGTAGGGGTAGCTGCTGGAGAGGCTGGCCCCACTCACTTGTGACAAAAGTTTTTTCTTGGCCAGTGGGGACATGATGCCTGGATTGCCCCTTGAGTAGAGCAGAGGGGTGTAATTAAGTCCATGGTTCTCATTCATGGGCCCAGTCAGGTCTTTGTCTTTGAACATGTCAAATGACTGGACCACAAGGACCTTTGGGGTCTGCTTTAGTGCATTGTGGATGTCATCGCTGCCGAGCTGATCCACCTTCACGGTGCAGTTGGCGATGTAATCTGCCATCGCGGGCACTTTGTCATCCTCCATCTCGCTCTGGTTTGACAGTGGCGGCTGCGTGTTGGGGAAGCCGGGAAAGGACGTGTCTTGGAGTTCATTTTCAGGGCTCTCTGTAAAACAGCAGGGCTTGGGGTCTTGTTTTGCGTCCACCAGAACACTGGGAGAGGTGAGAGACTGTTTGCCAGCCCCTGGATCCCTTTCAGGGGCCAGAGGAGCACTAGGGAGTGGAGGAGCAGGGCCCTTCTCTCCTGCCTCCTCTGCCACCTTCTCACTGTTGGTACCTTGATCTGTTTTGTTGTCCCTTTCTGGGTCTGCTGTGGACACTAGGGGCCTCGCTGCAAAATCCTGGTACCCTTCCATTTTTTTCTTCATGTCTGCTGCTGGGAGAGGCTCAGTGATGCTTTTCTGGTTTAAAATCTCTTGTTCCTTCTCTTGCTCTGGTGAAACCTGATAAAATATTGCAAAAGACATTAAGGAGGAAGCCAAATGCATTGACACATTTTTCTATGAAATAAAATATCACATACAGCAGTTTTTCTTGAAAATAGGTTTGTCAATTAGCTCATGGAGGTTCTGTAAAGCTTTATCACTCCCCAATCATGGTTCTAAACAAAGAAATCTAAATTACAGAAACATTAGGGGAAATATGCATATTCACTTAGTCCCTTATGAGACACCTATCAAAATATCAAAGTGTTATATACTGACAGTATACAATCATATCACTCCTTGATTCTAATATATAGTTTAATTCTGAGGTTGTCTTCTTGTCAAATCAGTCAATTATCCAAATGGGTTTTAAATTACATGTTGTGCTTTATGGCACTTTGGAGAAAGATTTTTTTTAAAGTCTCTCTTTCAAAAATCCAACCAATCCAATGTCAACAACAAACAATGATTTCAATATAACTCCTTGCCTTCCTTTGAGAGAGCAAATCCTGTCCTAAGGTGTCTAATATGATGCATAAAATTAGCGATGCTTAAGTGTTAGTAATTTCTACTTAGTGCCATATGACATGCAGATAAAGCTAAAAACATTGAAAATTTATGCAGCTGCAACATCAGCCTGTCTACCTGAGAAACCAAAGGACTCTTAAGTCCTTCTAGGCTGCAACAAACTACATTTCTATTAAAGCTAAAAATGAAGTTGTCAAAATCCAGGCAGTGAGTGCCACCACAAATACAGCTTTTCTGTTCATTGAAATAAATTGTAGTCAATGAGATGGATGCTCTTTATGCGCCCCTATTGACAGAAGTTGTGGGCACAATTCGACCTATTCATTGCATTATGTAGCTGTGCAAACTTTGACCTCAGAAGGCCATTTTAACTTTCCATCTGTGCCCCAGCTGACGGACAAGCTCTTTCAAAACTTCTGTCATTCTGCCCCGACATATCTTAGTGGAGAACAGTTCCAAAACAGTTGTATTGAATTGATCCTTTTCCCCCTCATCCCTTGAATGTTATTCTTCTTTGTTAAGAAGTGTCGACTACATTAGCATCTTTGGGTAAGACTGAGGATGCTGGTGTAAGGATACATAAGAAAAAAATTTTTAAGGAATCATACCCATTTCATAGATATTTCTCCTTAAATCTAATTATATATATTCCTGTTTTTTAGGGATGTGTTATTATACCTAAGAGCTTTGGCTTATTATCTTTCATTTTTTTTTTTTAATAGCTGCCTTTTCCAGTAAAAAGATCATTACTTGTTCTACATTAACAATCATCATTGGTCTCCTGAGCTTATACATTACATGAAAGTATAGAAAAATAAGTACAGCAAGGGAAAAAGGCAAACTGCATTTAAATGTTAGTTTCTGATGGGGCTGTAGTTTGTAGTGGGGCCATAAGGGACACTCGGTTTCTATGACTTAGGCCTTCAGTTACATGGAGATCTATGCGTTTAGTTGTAAAAAAGGTTTTAGGAGGTCTTTGAAAGCTAGGCACAAACAGGTGAAAGACCCCTTTTCTAGGATGGCATTTTATGATCTGCCTTAGTATGTTACGTGGTATCTTCCCACTATGCAACTTTCAATCCAATTACCTGAAGATAGTGGGTTTGACTAGGCAGGCTTTTTATAAGCCCTCCTATCTCCACTGAGTTCACTGCTTCATATTGAAAGCATCAAAAATTATAAACAACAAAAACAACGACAACAATAAAACCCAAGCCCAAAACTCCAAACATGTAATCAATGAGAAGAAATATACCTGGTCAATTACATGGGTCTATGTTGGAGATTGGAGAAAATTCTTACAATAAGGTCAACCTCAGAGAGGGTCTGAGATTCCAGGTCATTTAGATAATCCCATCAGGATAACCTTTGTCACTCAAGACACTGCAGAGAACTTTTGGCACCTATAGGAAACAGGGTGCCTCTATAGGAAACAGGGAGCCTTAAGGCTTTACGGGTTTCTATGGACTGCAGGAGGTCAGTCTCTACTCCTGACCACGGTCATTTTCCTAAGCCCATGGGCTCAGTGCGCGAGCTAAGGATTCCTTCCACAACTAACAAACCAACCGTTTCAAACTTCATCCCTGAAGTGGAGCCATTCAAAGGTCAGCTGGCCTCTTGGTCCTCAGTTTATCCCCTGGTGCTTTGGCAATGCTGTACATATGGTATCTAATAGAACTCACTGATCCAAAACCCTATAATAAATCACCAGGCCAACAGGATAAAGGAAGAATGGAATGTAAGCTTTAACTTGGAATTTCCTTGCTTTTGGCCATTTATGTAGCAAGCTTGCAGATGTTTAGAAATCTCTGCACCACCCCACCCCCTTTTTAATTACTAGAGCTTAAAATAATTGTAAAAACGAAATAAAAACAAAAATAAATTTCTTCTTAGTATTAATACTATCTTCTTACATGGGATTCAGTTGGGTAAGTTGAATCTTAGTTAGGAGGCTGTTGTGTGTTGTGTGTGTGCATGTTTTAAACCAGTGTTTAATTAGGGAGTCTCTATGTGTTCATTATAAAACTGATTTTTAGGGGGTGTTTAATATCAGCAACAAAATTCCCTCTGGGGTTGAATCCTAGAACATGCTGTCTCCAAATGTGGCTGCTGAGGTTTTTTTTGTTTTTTTTAAATGGGCAGCAGGGCTTTTATTATTCATGTTGAAACAGAGCCCAGATCAGCCTCCATGACTGGCTCTATGCTGACAGTAATGGCTTCTACCGAAGAACTGTTGGGGACTGCCAGTAGCTGGGGCTTGTTTTAAAAGGTTCAGAAACTACCTGTTAACATAAGAGATAATAATGGTTTCAGAGGAATCATTTCAAAATTTCCCCATAAATAATATGTACTTAAGATGTTTCTAAATTGGTCTCAACCAAAGGCTGCTGCACAGAGGTCAATTACAGGAGGCAAACAAGTCTCTAAAGTTTTCAGGACAGTCCTGCAAACATATAGCACATCAGTTTCACCATTCCTCCCTGCTAGGTCCCACAAAGCGTGTTTTAAAGTCACACCACCTCCTCAGATAGACTGGTTGTGAAACGGCAGAGAGGCCACATCTTTCAAACTGGAGTCCCTTGGCTTGACACAGCTGAAGCTCTAGCTCCTTTTATCTCAAAGCTATCATTCGCTACCAGTTTTCTACAAGACGGTCACATCTTTCTGGATCCTGTTCTTGGCCTATCCCACTCAATACCACGCACTGCCTTTCAGCTACCGAGAAAACTGAAAGGTCCACTATTTGGGGAACTGTGAAGTTGAGGTGATTCGATTTCATCATTTAGTGCTGCAGCTGTGCAGGGACCCAGCTGTGGGTACAGGACTCCAGGAGACCCCCAGGCAGGGCTCATCTCACAGAGGTATTTCTGTGGAGGAGAGCAACTCACCTCGGATGCATCCTGGGACTTCAGGGCATTCTCTTTTTCTTTCTTGCTCTTAGAGATTTCATGTTTGACGCGTTTGGTTCCTGATACTTTTGTTTTATTCTCATTTTCCTGTGAACTGTTCTCCTGTTTCCGAGGTTTGATTGGAGGCAGGGGCTTATCTTCCTCTCCTTTAATGAATCTTTCATATGGCAGGATCAATCTGAAAAGATATCAGGAGAGATGATCAATCAGGGAAGGTAATTCCATTAGCATTGATGTTATGGGTTTATTTTCTTTTCTCAGTACAAGCAATTTATTGAATAACTTTATCTCCAGTGACGCTAATGCTTTTCTAGAAACTTACTCCACAATTTCATGATCTACTTCCCTGGCTAAAACCAGAACTTGGTGACTTACATTCTGCTTTGCAAGACCTCTTTCTGGTTTTGTGAATCTACACACCACGGATACTAATAGAAGCATCCAAGGTTACATTATCATCACTGCCCGTGGAACCTGGCTAAGTGCCAACCACAACATCACAACAATGAGAGCAACAATAATGATAGCTGCTGTTCATTTCTCATTCTGCCAACAGCTTTTTTTTTGAGCACCTCCTGAGTGCCAGGCAGTGTTCTGGGCACTGAGATACAGCAGCAAACAAAAGATTCAAAGCTCCTGACCTCATGAGGCTTATATTCTAGTAGGTAGTAGTATTTGCCAAGCAATATCCTAGGTACATAATACGAATTATTTCGTGTAATCTCTACAACATCCCTATGGAGCAAATTACCATATTATTTATTATAATCATACCATATGGAATGATAATAATAATTCCTATTATTATTAACTGATGAGACAATTGAAGCCCAAAAAGGTTAAATAATTTGCCTAAGAGTCACACCATGTGACAGAGGTGGAATTTGAACATAGTTCTGCCCATCTCCACAGTTTATATTTTCATTCATATCAAAATATAGACCAACCACTTAAGATAAAGAGCTTAACGAGAGGTAAGCACAGTGGCTGAGAGACAGCTGTCTTATCCAGCAGCTCAGAGGTGACTCTGGCATGAGGAGCTCTGTTTTGGGGTACCAAGTCAAAGAGAGCCCCTGTGAGAAGGAAAGCAGACAGACCACTCCAGCCACAAAAATCAGAGGGCTGAAAAATTCAAGCATTTTAATTACACAACTTTTTAAACAAAGTACATAAAATTGCTCTAAAAAGAGAACATCAAACAGCTCTAGTTTTAATCTGTTTCCCCTTTGCGACGTAGCTCTTGATCTGAAAGGGAAAAATAGCTGATGTAATTAAAAGGGATGGATTGCATTACATTCTCAGTTTCAACTTCAGTGATTAAAGTTTTTATAATGCATTTGGTATGATTAATGACTCACTGTGGGATTAATACAAGACTCAGCCTTAAAAGTATGAACTTTAATACAGCAAACATAATTTGTTTTAAATAAGACAAGTTGACTCAATGAAGAAAATGTACTTGGCTTATAAACAACATAAATCTGTTCAAATATCGGGAACTCTAATTATTTTTAAACTAAAACTCCCAGGCAGAAACTTCTTTGGTTTGGATATTTGTTGCGATCCTGAAACTGATTTGTAACTATGCAATTTGGATCTCAACAACATACAAAACTGTTCAGGTTTGCGAGTACAGACATGGGACATTTGTGATCATACTATTTCACTCTTTAATAAAATACCAAGTAAATGATGAGAAAATCAAATCCCAATTTATAGCATTTTAGGAACAAAATTCATTTACTGAGCATGCTCGGACAAGGTATGTGCAAGGAGGCGTGAATAATAGTTTCGAGCCCTACATCTGGCAGTGGGCCAGCCATGAAGATCAACACAGCCCATGGGGAATAGTTATCTTCAGATCCCATTACAAACTGAGTTTAAACATGTTACAGCTGCTAAAACTGGAAACTGTTCTCTCCATGTAGACTTACTAAAATAATATATGGCTGCCAAATACCTGCTTCCCACTGTAATATTACAGTTAATGTTTATATAATAAAAAGCATAACTAAGCAGAAGAGAGAAAAAAGCAATCTTGTTCATACTTGAATTTATTTGTCTCATCTGTAAAGTCCCCAACATTCTCCCCAATTCCTTTTATCTGAGTGGTTCCGCCAGGGACTTTATCCCCTTCAACACTGGCAGGTTGGGGAATTTTACCCAGGAGGGAAATGCAATGAATATTATAAATTTAAAAAAATATTTTAAATTGACTTCAGTGAAAACGTATTTTTTTGTTGGGGCAGATAGGTTTGTTTTACTTTTGTTTGGTTGCCATGGGAATCCAAGGAGCACTGAAGTCTGGATATTCCAATGGTTACCACTCTTCCCTCCAACTCCATTCTCTTCTTGAGATGGTGACACCATGAGACACCCTCTTTGCTAAGAAGGATGACAGAATTACCTCTGAAGGGGGGTGAGAGGAAGGAGAGAATTGGGTGGGAGAGACACCCAAAGTGAGCCCCAGAGGAGCCTTTACCTCAGGTTCTGACAGTCCTGGGCCAATCTAGCTCTCTAGATGGGTGCTAAGGAGACTTTTAATTTCCTTATACAATTTTGCAGGTTCAAGAGGCAGGGCAACATTTCCATTTCATTTCTTTTCTTTCTTTTTTTTCCACCCTTTACTCAACTCAGCAGCTGGCTGGCCGACAGCAGTAAAAAATACATTTCACTTTGCTGGTCAAAGGCCTAAAGCCAGAAGCAGGAAATCTGGAATTAAATGTTTCTTGTATCTGGAAAGAGGCATGACTAAGGTAAAACTGAATCCAAACACAAGTCCTGCTTGTTCAAGGCTTCCAGAGGGAGGGAGGGAGGAGGGAAGAGGAAAGAGAGAGAGAGAGAGAGAGAGAGAGAGAGAGAGAGAGAGAGAGAGAGTGTAAAGGTCAACTGAGTGGTTTTTTTTTCCATTCTAAATCACTGAAAGATAATTATAGTGGCTCAGGGGAAAAAAGCCTCCTAAAATAAAACAAAAAAGGCAGCAGCTGAAAGGAAACAAGTAGAAATATAACCAACTAAGCCCTTGAAGAATGGCATGGACTTGCATGGCACCCAAACAACTGCTGTTCATATAGTGATTTCTGTTAGGTGCGATTTTCACTGAATGTTTTTTCAGTTATCCTGTCATGGTACAATACAATTATCCCACAGGATATGATCGTATCATTTGATTATTAGAAGTTTTTATAGTACAAGAGGACGAAATTATTATAGGTTTCTGAACATTTAAAACATTTAATGTACATGTGACAGCTTTAAAAACAGGTTAGCCAAAGAAGGTTAACATTGCCCAGTGCAGGAAGCTGAGTAGGTTTGTACTGTACAAAGAATTTAGTATAACACAAAATGCCTGTGCCTTGCGGATGATTATTCCTCAAATATTTGTAGTACAACAAAGATTTAATCAGTTTCTAAACTGCACAGATAAAAGCAAAAATGCAGCCCAGTCCCCAAGAACTCATTACACAGGAGAAATATTTTCAAAGGACTGCAACTCTAAGAATACGGGTTGGGCTTTAGGTGGGTGGAAGTAATGGGGAAAAGAAGCAATATGTTCATTAGAAAATCCAGCGAGATCCTCCTCCCACCCCCCATACTCCCCCCTCATCTACATCTAGTCCTGGGATTGAAAGCTGGGCAGATAAATGGGTCTTTATTATTACCCAGATTTCACATTTCAGATTAGTAAAATGCTTATTTATGATGCTGTTAATGGATCTGAAATAGGTAAGCCATTATGTATTAAAAAATAACATCTTTCCATAGGCATAAGATTTGTAGCAGCATGAGTTTTTTTTCCCTAGGAATAATACAAGAATAACATTTTCCACCCCAAAGCAGAAACAGTAGGGGAGCCTTTTGCTATCACGGAGATTCTTATTAAATTCAGTCACTGTGAAAAGAAAGATTTTTTTTTCTCCTTTTTCTTCTTCTTTTTTAAAAAATAAAGATGACTTAAAATCAACCCAAATTAAAATTAACAAACCAATGGCATTATAACCTTGATTTATTAGCATCTGAGCCACTAAATTACCATCATACAAGAAATTGCTGGTTTGAAAAGATTTCAGCTTTGTTAAATCTCAAGTTAAATAATGGTGCTCAGTGTACTAGGTTTTTAGATCTGCCTCATCTGATATTATGAAAAATTCAATACATTTCTCTACAGCAGAAGTCAGGGGTCAGCAAATCTATTACTGTAATGTAAGTAATCTGGCAACCTGCCAACTCTTTCTCTCTTTTATTATTTTTTTAAACACCAAGGCAGATAATTTTATATTTACAAATTCTAAAATCCTCCAGGGCCTTCGCTCTCCTTCTCAACAAAAAGCAGCAGCCTCACGTTTGAGAAATGTATACTGCACGTGTCCTCATCATTTGCATTTCATACAAAAGAAGAAAAGACCCTTCATCTTTATTAGGCAAAATTCCCCTCCCCTCCCCATGGGCAGAGGAAGAATAATGTCAAATCTCATCTGAGCGAGTAACCACTAATGTCTTCTGTATTGATTAATGTTTGCATGGAATGACTGAACTTTTGGGCCCAAACATTTAGCAAACAGTGCTTAAGAGGAGGAATGAGAATCCATCTATTTTTAGAGCTCTGAAAAATGATATTATAATAATGTCTGGAACTGATTCAATCTGGAAAGTTGGGGAAAGAAGTGGGAAATCTTTACGGTTGTATTTGACCCTCGCCCTCATTACTTCATAGGTACTTTTATGGTATCGAACCAGTGAAAAATTCTTAGCCTCAAGATCTGCTGGTGCCCTGGGAACAGAATATTTTAGGGGCAGAGGGAAATAAAGGTGGTGTGCATGTCAAGGCAAAAATGCTACTATTCTTATACTATTAGGTATTTTTGTGGCAGTAGAAAAGAAATGACATATTGGTTCCTCTGGGGCTTCGGACCTGATCTGATCCCAAATGGAGTCATTACATCTTCAAGTTGATTCTGGGGTTGATAAATTCTAAAGCTTGGCTAGACATTTCCCTTCTGAGCCAGAAATTGAAAACATAACTTCACTGTGAAGTGTGGGAAGCAATCTTTCACCAAATATAAAGCCAATAAAAGGTGTATTTTTCTTTTTTGAAGATGAAGTCCACACATTTGTTAAGGTTCCAAGAAGTATAGAGAGTTTCTAATCACACATACTGCTCCCCTCTCAGTGTTCCAGACCATGACTCTCAAAATGGCAGAAGAGCATTTGGGCAGTAGATTCCAAAACCAAAGTCAGATACACAAACGTGCTATGTCAATGTGCAGAGAAGTGGGAATGTTCCCTTGGTGGGCGCAATACTCGTTAAGTACAACAGCAACTGTGCTGCTTTGGTCCTGCTCTTTTAAAAGCCAAGCTCCATCTGAGAAAAATGTGGGCTCCGGATACAGATCCCCTCCGTTTCATGGTGTGAGTTTCAGTACGACAGAAAAAAAACAGTGTGCAGCGTGAAGAGCAAAATATCGGTAACCACGAGAGCTGAGAAAGAGGCCTCTGATGTCACCTTCCAACAGACAAAGATGTGAACTGAAAGCTTTGAGTACCAAAACATGGAGGGAGGTGTCAGGCTGACATGCAGGCCATGGAGAAGAAGCCTATGGCAAGACCCATCTAAACCAAGAAAATGGCGGGAAGAGTGCAACGTGGATTCTACGTACAAGGCTTAGCTTGCCCATGAGCTACCAAGGGTAAACTGTACCAAGCTTTTTAAAAAGGAAGTAGCTATGAATAGCATCATTTGTATTCTATGCTAAGATACCTGAAAGGTATGTGGCCTGTTGTTATCAGTAACAAAACATGGAGACTTGTCTTCAGAAAAGCTCTTTTCTGGGAAAACGACCTGCTCACCGAGGGCTTTGTGACCTACTAAGGAGCAGCAGAAGATGAACAAGAAAACTTTTTGAAGGTGTTAGTTTCATTTGGCCCTGGAAGTGGTGGGAGAGTTGTTTCTTAGCACCCGTGGAGAACTGACACCTTCTTCCATGGCCCTGGAGTGACTGTGACTCTAAGCAAAAGGAGGAAAGAAAAGTACATGGTGCCAGGACCCAGCAAGATGATGGCTTCACTCCCATAAAGATGTGTCAGTGTGAGAGGTGGCTCAAGGACAACAGGCCCTGAGCTGGAGTTGCATGGGCTGCAGAAGCCTGGATTACCAGTGAGGTGAGAGGTGGGGCTAGAGAAGCCTAAGATTGTTATTGAGTAGGAATTACAATATTAATAGCACCTGCCATATATTAAGTTCCTATTAATACCAGGTACTTTGTATGTCTTAACTTAAACCACTATAATAAGAATAATACACAGGTACATTATCCTCATTTTATGGATGAGAAAACTGAGGTTCAAAGTAAAGTTGATTAAATGACTAGTCGAAGGTATACAGCTACCATGTGCCAAAATTTGAGTTCAAACACAGACCTGCCTGCCTCTGCTAGTTCAAGCTGCCTTTATCTCAGCAAGATAGCTGCGCATCTTTAAACACGGTCTGAGAAGCACCAACATAAGGAAGATACTGAAATGATCACCCTTGGGTTAACAGAATCTCGAGCTCCTAAGGAACTGTCTGAAGAATCAGAGTGAACATTCTCCTTTTCTCAGAGGCAACAGACCTACGTGGAAACAAAGGGTCAACCTCCTACAACAAAAGCAGCCCTATGGCTTGGGCACTGATCACACTAATGCTTTTATAATGTGCTACAACTCTCTAAAAGATAGCAACCCTAGTTGGATTAGGCCCAACTTGATGCTGGATGGTAAGAGAAAATCAAGAACCGAATCCCCCATGAATTTCACCCTGTAACACTTAATCTTTCCAAGTCTGAGGTTCGGATAGTCTCCCCAGCTAGACTGAAAGCCCCTATGGGACTCTGCTTCTATGAAGCCTCCTTGACACTTATGAGAGTATCTAGATTGATGTTAGCCCATGTCTTTCAAATGAAGACCACACTGGAGAAAGTTTGACTGGATATAAGAAGGGCTGACTATGCCTCAGGGATTAACATACAGGCTCACAACGGAGAGCAGGGACTGTAAAGAGCACCCAGCCCTCCTCAGTGCCAGCCAGCCAAGATGGCAACAATTCTTCTCACTGAGAAAACAATGACTAACTCGGAATCAAGTTGCATAAATCCATTTCAAGGGCAGATGAACATTATTTCAAGAACAGTAGACAAATATAACGACGATATTTGCAATATGATGTGTACGCCACAAATTAAAGTAGGCAATGTCTATATGTAAAAACAAGCAACCAACTATTACATTTAAGTCTCATGCCCGTGAGATACCATGGGTTCCAGAGCTTCTGAAATGTTCAATAATTCCCCCCAGCATTTATTATTTTGATCAAACTTTGTAATAACTTGTACAAAAACCAAAATGTTCCAAGAGGTTTTCAGTGGAAGAGTTAAGGATATATTTTAATGGTAAACAATTACATTCTTCTGTCATCTGATACTTTTTTCCCCCCTTTCTTTTTTGGAAACATGCTTTCTGAATTTTCAATAGTTCCTTTGTGAAGGCATCTGTTACTCACATAATTGAAAAGATGTTTGTGCAGTGGCATGCTTGAGAGTACAGTTATTTAATCTTAATGATAAAGCCCTGAGGACAGAAAATCATAAGTAGAAACCTCTTGTTATTTATCAAAAAGAAAAGAGGCTAAGACACCTAATCTATTCTCAAATTTAAATTCATGCTTGATGAAAACTATCAATAAAACACGGGACCTGCAAAGTTTCTTAAATACGATAGCTAGGTTCAAAGGGAAGTGGGGGTGGGGGAAGATAGAGTGAAAACAAAAATGAGACAATAAAAGAGCTTGACAAAGAAAAACTGCTGTTTGGCAGGCTTTTTTTGGGTCAAACAAAGAACTTGCTGTAGTTTACAGGATGACATACACACTTGATTAGTTTGTGCCTGAGGGTGTTTTTACACTCAACTGTGTAAACTCTAACTTCTATTAATTACAACTTGCATTTAGAGGCAAATTTAAGAATTTTTAAATAGAGATTTTTCAAAGGCTGTTGTTTATTTTTTTTTAAACAGAAACCAGTTTTTCTACTCCAGGGCCTGGCTAGGGTTTTGTTTTCCTTTTTAAAAGTTTCTGGAAATATCCAGGCATTGGAAAGTTATCAGAGCATTTTAGGCATGCTGAGTGATACCGACGGAGGCTCCTGCTTATGAAATTACCTGACTGTTCTTTAGGGAAAAATTCTTTATAGATGATAAAAAGCTACTCCAGGTATAGGGCGCTTATACCCACCCACTCAACTCAGGTCCCTTGTAAGAACAAGCTGGGTGAGGTGTAGACAAAAGAGCAGCAGCACAGCCTTAGCCTTCTTAAGTCTCAGCACTTTGGGTTAGATTTCCTGGGCTGCTGGTTGTTGATAAGAGCCAGGAGGCCTTCTGTGGGTTTGGGGAAAGGTTCGAGATCAGAGTGCCTGGGTGGTAGTGTTGCAGAGGTGTTACCAACAGAGTCCCCACTGGCCAGAGCCCCCGTTACCAAGACAGTGTTTAGGAAGAAGATGTGAGTCCATAGACTGGTGAACGCCACCATCGGTGAGGATGGGGCATGGCCAACCCACTGGACCTCAGGGCAAGAGAGTTCAAAGACACTGAGAGGATAAACTAAAATACCTGCCTCTGGTGTATCCAATTTAGAAATTCAGCCTTAGAACTTTCCTGATATCCCCTTCCACCACCTCATTCCCTATCTCTTCACACATTTCCTAGAGAAAACTGTTCTTTTTGTTTGGGTTTAATTTAAATCATTGGATTCCTAATTCTTGAGTCCCTGATATGATCACGATGCTGTGTGGGGTGCACTGGGGGTTCTCAAGGAAAGCAATCCTTGCCCTCAAAAATAGTTTCTCTATTGTTCTTGAATTCTACATCTGAATTATTTTAAGCATCATAGGATGATCAATCATAAGTTCTAACCTCTTTAAGATTCTAGATCCTTCAAATTCTAGATCCTCCTGGAAGACTTGGCTCATTCCATCTGGCAATTCTCTCTCTTTGATCCATGTTGAACTTATTATTTGTATTTATTACTTACTTACCTCTAAGGTTTTTAGAGCCTTATCTATTTAACTTCTTTTCACGTAGGTATATGGAGTATGAGTCGGATCATATGATAAGTTAGCTAAGCCAAGGATCACAGCACCTCCCAATTCTAATGCATTGGCAATAGTGCTGGGGGTGCCATATTGGGGAGAATTCTGAGGCTCACAGGAAGCAGCATCATGTTCCCTTAGTGATCTCTGTTGTGAATGTGGTAGCATGGGCACCTGCTCCTTGTTTGCCAGTCTTATGCTAAATTCTTTGGTTCATATGTTTTCATTATTCTTGAAAGTGTTTTGCACACGGCAGATGTTCAAAAACACTACTGGCTCTTAAGGGCAGCAGCAAAGGAAAAAGGCAACCATGCAAATGGCAAATCTATCCTGCCCGAGAAGCTGGCCACCAGGAGAGGGCTGCTTACCAATTTCAAATGTAATCTTAAGCTACAGTGATAGACTGACACTGCCTACATCCCCAAAAGTACTACATGCCACATCTGGACTAGCTTCGGGTATTCTGAGTGACACAAATTGAAGGCATCTACACGAGAGCAAGCCAAGCTGGGGAAGGTCTGTAAATCCTTCTCTGAGGCTTGACCGAATGGAACAAGAAAACTTGAATTGAGAGCAGAGCCTTGCCAAGCACATGGTGGCACATCACCTGGGAAAAGGAGCGCAGGAACGAGGCAGCCCTAAAAGGCATGCCGAGGTCCATGGAAAGCCACAGAAGGTGCTTAGCTCAGCATGTGAGAGTGTTTAGATGAAGAGTGCTTTCAACAGTGACGCTACTTCCTTGCCCTCTCAACTGCAGGGCACTTAAGCAGAGACTGGATTAGCCTCGTGCCAAAGATAGTTTGGTCCTCATGGAACTTGGCAGCCTGTTGGATACATTTTGCCCATGGGGATGTTTAGTTTAGCTTACGGTATATAAACTCTTTTCAGAAAGATTGGAGCCAATATTTGTAAGTCAGGTGATTTTACCTGATATTTATTCACGAGATAATAAAAATTATCTCGAAAATGAGGAAGAAGGTCTGGAAGCACAGAGACTGTGTCCGCCTAAGGCTGATTCCACTGGGCCTCCCTGCCCGGGGCTGTGTGTGCCAGTTTCCAACTTTCCCACCCGGCCACCTGCACTACCTATGCTACCTGCCTCCATAAACATTTGAGTTTGTGACCACTGGTGCAGGGCAGTGCTTCTCCAATGACCTGTAGTGAAGGTCTAGTTTTCTAAATGTCTCATCTGTTGCCTACTGATACTTTTGTAAAACACCATAAAAATAAATTACTAGAAAAGGCAAAATTAAAAAAGGCATACAAAATACAAGCCCTAATTTTCTATTAGATTCGAAAGACATAAAATTGTTCTGGCAGATTGCTATGTAAGTGTATCAATGCTTATTTGCAATTGCTGTGCTTGCCTCATCACGGCCTAGTAGCAAACAGTTCACAGGTGGATTAGAAAACATCTCTGAGTAACACTGGTCTAGAATATCGCCAATAGATCTCTCGAATCTAAAATGCTGCAATCCTGCCCGTGACTTTCTGAATCCTGTATTGATTAACTTCGAGGGCGTCAAAATGAGCAAGAATATACCAATGTCCTGGACATGAACAGACACGGGCAGGACTGTAATGCACCTTAATTTCCCTTGGCCTTTTCCCACAATATAATTAGCTGAGTTCCTTAGAACCTGATATATTTTTGGCATTTACCTTTAAGCGCACACTTATCTTACTT
Source organism: Pteropus medius (assembly GCF_902729225.1). Classification (NCBI taxonomy): domain Eukaryota; kingdom Metazoa; phylum Chordata; class Mammalia; order Chiroptera; family Pteropodidae; genus Pteropus; species Pteropus medius. The sequence continues at coordinate 38,426,102 of NW_024344378.1, read as the reverse complement.
AAAACATGAACCTCCCACACCCTGCCTTCCACCTTCAGAGAAAAAAGGCCGAAGCTCCAGCTGACTGTCATTCGGGTTCTGCCCAAATGCATCTGGCTTGGGTACAGCTCACCCCAAGTCACTGCAAAGGAAGCCGTCTCAGCCAGGCGGCATGACAGTCTTGCCTGAGGAATGCTTACAGGAAAATCAAAAGGTTAGAACCTGAAATTGGGCATGGAGTCTTCAAGAAGATGCAGCGTAATTGCTCATTTCCCCCACAAACAAATACATTTGTTTAAAATTTTGATTTTCTAAATACTCAGGAAAGCACATCATAAAGTACATTTGCCTTAATGCTCCCTTTTCAATCCCTAATAACAACTTCATGTGTTCCACAGAAACAGACCGTGTAATTTATTCAGGAAAATCAAAACCAGTAATCTGGTATTCTGTGTAAGGATTTTTTCTCCCTGCATGTGCTTAAAAACATTTAAAAAGAAAATAAATATGCATGTGAAAACAAAGCCTTTAAAGTGAATTACTATTCCAGAAAAATCGAACTAAGGAAATTCCATAAAAGTTTCAATTTTCCTTTTCGTTCCTTTATTGATAAAAGAAAGCAGTTTGGGGCACCTTAAATAAGGAGTTGGACAAGAAAGAAAATATTCCACTTAGAAGGGTCTTGCCCAGGAGGCGGTGGGCATTTGTCTTTGCATTATAATCTACAGTAACTTTATCTATAAATCCTGAGCAAGAAATGTCCAGAATAACCACACTTCATAAGCTTTTCTAAGTTTGAGACATCTACGTAGCAACAGTCTCGCGATGGGGAAACATTAATGCTTTTTATATTGGTGATCATCTGTAACATGAGCAATTAAGTACAGTACTAATGGACTATGGCCAGGAGCCTGGTACTAATATTAAAAACTGACAGAGATGAATAGGTTTGGAAGCAAAACCAGGCTGACAAAGACATTTTTATGAAGTGCTTGGACCTATTTGATTTAAACCAATCAGAGGCAAGTTTAGACGAGTCAGGCCTTCAACGACAATGATGCATTCACAGGCATTGTACCATTTCTGCTATGCCTTAAATAAAAACACCCATTGATTCTTTTTAACAACCCACACTTTCATTATTACACTCATTAATAAACCCAAAGTGCACAACTAATATACAAGTAACATTTACTGAGGAACTGGCTATTTTTTTCTTTTGGAAAATGAAAACATTTACGGGAAACATGAACCACACTGCATGAAAAATAAATCAGTGGATAATGCATAGCAGCTCACTCATTTCTTCTTCGTTTTCTAGGGAAGCAAAGCTGGTGGTAGGGAAGTAGGAAAAGGACCAAGTTTCTATACTAGAGTGAAAAGAGTGAGAGACCAGATGAACCAGCAGCAGGGGTGGAGCTCCGAAGGCTCTGATCGTGTTTGGAAGGCTTTAAATAATTCCAAGCACTTCTCCAGATGGGACGTTTGCCACAACACCCTGACTGACCCCTTCCAACTCCTTGAACCTTCTTGAAAACGGTGGCCCTTCACCAATCTAGTCATCTGTTTTTATTGTGTTAGCACAGCCTAGAACTAGCAAGAATGAATGAAATCTACCATAATCGCTAAGTAAAGTTTTAGCCATGGTGTCTTGATCAAAGCAGAGCTCTTTCAAGTCCCCGGACAGATCAGAGTGTCCTCTGCCCTTCTCTCTGGCAGAATCATTAAAGTAAGGCATCTAGGGAAGTAGTTCCTAGACTTTTCTACCACCACAGCTCACAGGAATTTGGGTGACTCCTTTGAAATCCTGAAAGGTTCAAATGAGTGAGAGTGGCGTTATTGTGAGTCTGATTTTCTAAAAAAAACAAAAACAAAAAAACAACAATCATCTGGAAAATTTGGCACTTAACCCTTATTAATTACTAACTATTCAAGATACCCCTGTATCTGATCATAACAACATTAGAGGGGCCTAACTGGCAAAAAGAAATGCCAAGGAAAGGTTGAGGACCTTTCTAATCACCTGGGGACAGCTGTGCTCTAACCTGGGCTTCAGGTTCTGCACAGGGGTTTCCATGTTTGGGGTCCCACTTGGCAGCTGGATTATTGTCTCTCGACTCCAAATCCACCTTCTGTGCGCCATTTGGCAACGCTGGGACTGGGTCCCTGAAAATTACATGTCTCTTTTTGTCAGCCCTTTTTCTGTTGAGGTCCTGCAAATGGGGCCCTACCAGGCCAGGGAGGGCAGAAGGGACCTCTTTTTTTCTATTTTGCTTGCTGTTCATTTCAGTGCCAACCCAACAGTAACTTTGCAGCAGTAGTTGGTTCCAGCCTCTAGCTTCTTTCAGTAATCCCAGAACAGTTTTGATGCATTTCCTCTGAGGTCTAGCACCAGGGAGCACTGCCTCCTAGGTCTGAGCCCAGCTCCACAAGGCTCTTCCTCTGAGCTCCTGGAATACCAGCATGGGCTGGGTGCCTTTCCCTGGGAGGGGGTCTGAACCCTAGCTCTGTGGGGCCCACTCTCTGAACTTCTGGGTAGCAATACCCTAACCTCTTTTCTCTATCCGTCCAGCCCTGGGAAAACTGTGGTTATTACCTCCAGAGTGATGTAGTGCTTCACACCAACACTTGTTTAAGCAACTCCAATAATTAGTTCTCTTTGTTGAATACCTAGGGTGGTTTCTGTTTTCTTTACTGGATTCTGACTGATATACGCTGACCAAACAAATTCGTAATTCAAATTCAAAGACATAGCTTTTTAAAAAATTTAATCCAATGGGAAACCAAACCTTTGTGAAATATCCATTCTACTCCTAAGAATGAGGAGAGAAGAGAAATTAAAAAAAAAAAATCTTTAATAATGTTTCTTAGTTGCTAAAGTTTGAGGTATCTCTACTAGAATTTTTCAATTCGACTAATCAAAGGCACTTAAGATTCTGCTACTCCAGGAAGAGGTAAATCATGACACAAAGTACACAATCTTCAAAAGAATATATCTTGATATTTCATTTAAGATTGAGCGTTTTTTTTTAATGTGCACAACTGCTTGAGTAAATGTAACATTCACACACACACACACACACACACACACAATAGATCCAATCTTTTTCCCATCTCATCCTTATCTATTTGTTTTTTTGACCATGTAATGCTTTATAATATGTTTGATTAATATTTCATTCCTTAATTGAGTGAGCTAGCTAATAGCTGAGATAACTTCTTTTTCTAATTTTAATTGCTATCTGGTCCTTTAAGTTTGATGGTCAGGTGTTGGGAACATTTGTACGTGGAGGTAAGAGGCTCACCATCAGAATAGAAGCTATTTGAAAGTACAGTGTTTCTAATGAAAATGTTCTGATTAAAACCTTGAATCATAGGTCAAAAACAAGTTGATTATGGTACCTTGAACGCTATTTACAAAACACTTGCCTGAGATACCAGGCTATTTTGTACTAAGACTTCTGTAGTATACCTGTTAGGTACAGTGTGAGAATGTGGGCTTTTGTATTAAATACTGAGAGCGGTAACACTCTCACTTAAGAAAATGATATACTATGTTGGCAACAATGCTATGAAGAGTAATAATTTGAATTCCTATTACCAATTTTTCAAAATCCTTCCGGATTATAACACTCTCAAGTAAGGCAATCTCTTGGGAATGCTTTGTGGGAATTTTTCATGAGGTACTAAACCCAACTCAGTTTACTATAATTATACATACAAAAACATTCCACATTTCATTGAATAGGCTATACTAAAAGTGGCTCTATGTTAAATGCAATACAGATAAAAATATAGTTGAATTCAAAAGAAATATGACTAAGAGTTAGATGACATTATCTGAAGATGCATTTGTATGATCCAAAGGCAGGTGTTATGCTTCTGGGTTGAAGCTGGAATGGTAACTATGTGAAGAGCAACCATCAATTTATGTTGTGTTTTAGCTTTCAAACTAACAAAGTAAGTGGCCTGTTTGTTCAGTTGACTGTGTCTTGCTTCATTCCATCCATGGCTGTTATTAAAACACA
>NW_024344378.1:38293276-38421266 GCF_902729225.1 Pteropus medius | reverse complement strand
CTGCTTGGATCTCAAAGCTTGAATTTGAAACCGGGGAGCTGAGTTGGTCAACACTTCAGAAGGCAAATGCCATTGATAAGGAAGTTGGCGAGGCCTGAACAAATTAAGTCTGGGCTTGACGTGCTGAGCAAGGATAATGCATGACTTTGCTAACTGGTCGTCAGTGTTGTGGGTAACAGTCCTAATGCAAACAGGAAATATTCCTGTGGCAACAACCCTCATAGTAGTCTAATTTGGCATTACTTCTTGTCTGCATTATCATCACCTTCTGAAAGAAGCTGAATTTGTTAGAAAACTAAACCACACAGAGCTTGGCAAGAAAGGATTTCCTCGGTCAAAAGCATAGCCATAGGAGAAAAATACCAAGATGGGAAAAAACAACAAACCTTATTTGGGGGCCAATCTTCTTATTAAAGAAATGCTTACTTTGCAATGTTAATACAGTCAACATTAATGTATTTCAATGTTAGTACAGTTACATGGTAACTTTACGGTGATACTGCAGACCTATGTTTTCAGAATCTGAAGGTTCTCATAGTAAATGAACCCACAGTGAACATATTGGATAATCTTATGCTTGTGGGGAAAAAAAATGGTATTGTCAGGCAGGTGGTCACAGGATAAAAGCAAATTAAAAGACTATCTAATTTTAGCTCCGGTAACTAGAGAAAGCCACGTTCCCTAAAAATCACAAGGCTGTATGCAAAGTAAAATGCCAGAGGGATATTTTCTGTTTCCTAAAAGGTCCTTTAGACTTCCTTTGGTCTCTATCCTTGACCAGAAGCTTCTTCCAATTAACACATTTTCAATTAAGCAAGGACTTTCCAGAAAAGGTTTTTGTTTTATTTCATTTTGTTTTACCTTTCATAATGTCTGCGGGTACAAGTGGCAGCGCTGGTGCTCCCAGGATTACCGCCTAATTCATCGTAAATGTGTTTCCACTGACGGCGGGCTGTTATCTGAAAAAACGGCAATGGGAAATTCAATCTCGCATCACAAGAGATTCACGGTGCCAAGATTCAATACATATGCAACAGTCAGAAGAGAACAGTCTGTTCTGGAAACCCAGAAACAGAGAAGTCCAAGTGAGTATGTGGGGAGACTTATGGTTTTATAGTGAGATCTCACTTTCAGCGCTTTTCTTTACAATAAAAAATGGAATTCTGCTTTTGGCTCCATATTATGTCGCCCGTAGTGCATTTTCATCTAAGGTATCTCCCTGGATATTTATGTAGTTATTTGCCCCCCATGGTCCCAAACTCGTGCTCAGTTCCTTTATATCATGCAATAAAACATCAAAGGAAAATAAGTTTTTGCTAAATATATCTTAGTACATCAATTTAAATGAATCAGGATTAACGTTGGTTGCTTGAGTGGTGTTGAAATGAGCGGCCAAGTGTACAGGCTAAAAGAGGGACTTTTCGCCAAGCATCCTTCTGTACCTTCTGATTTTTAAACTATGTGATGTATTGCCTACTTTAAAAAAAACTAAATAAAATTACGACAAAACTAATTAAACTGATCAAATTAGTTATGGAATTTATAGTCATTTCAGGCTACATTTTTATGACAGCTTCTCTAACTACCAAAACAAAATCAAGATCTAAACCTGTATATGTCGCAAGCTATTTATTTTTATTCACTTAGGTCAGGAAAATGGAATATTGATCAAATCCTACAAAAAAGCTAACTTTGGAATCGAAGTTAAAAACGCAAGCTCTGTATATTATTGAGTTAGGTGAATAAAAGCAAACAGCTTGCAAAACGCTGAACGGCATACTATAGTCTTGTTTTATTTTTTTCTTTTATTTTTGAACATAAATTAAGATTTTACAAAATAACAGATGCACGATCTGGCAGATGATTAATTGGGGAAAACCCCATCATTTACTACATCTGAGCAAGTCTAGTGTTTCCTCGCACTAGGAAGACAAATTAAGTTCTGAGGTCCCTGTGAACATTTCTAAATGGGACGGGAAGGCTCTGCTATTGGAATGTTCAGGGAGCAGGGAGCAGAGAGTGGCAAAGGTGCCAGTGGCATTTAATACAATCAGAACAGAAGGCTTCTTCTGAAAAATACCCACAGAGCTGCCAGTGGAGTTCACTTAGGGGCTAAAGGCAGCAATCTGAGGGAAAAAAAAAATCTCGATTTGTAACCAGGGGCTCTGAAATTGTAATCTAAGGAGCAGGGGAAGGGTGGTTAAATATTATAAAGTAAATGAAATGTTTCCATTTCAAATAAAAAGAACCCCTTCATTTCCATAAACCCTTCTCAACAGGCCCAAGTAGGACCTCGAGACAATGTGAATTCTGCACTGTTCAATTTCCCATGAAGCGTTCTTGAACCAATTTGTTTCAATAGTTCTCATTAGACAGAACCACCTCTTACATCTACCAGCAGGTGTAACTAAAAATAAAATCCTGCTTAATTTTCCCTTGGTTTCGATGATAATAAATGCTTTCAAGCCCCTTTCAAAACACTCAAAATACATATTTAGGTAATTATTTTATATTTAATTACGATCTCCCTCCAACTTTTTAAATAATACATTTTCAGGCTGATCTATACGAGACCTGTGTATCAAGGAAGAAGAAACAGGTATCCCCTCCCAAGTGTCTACATCAATCCTCAAACCCCTTAGAATGCCGAGGCCCCTTGAAACAAAACCTCCATACTCCCTTCCCTCAGATGAGGTGTGTGGGCCCTGGGGAGCCCAGCAGGGCAGAAAACAGCCTACGTATGTGCCTGCAATCACTTCAGAAGAAACCATCACTTTTGTCATTCTTGTATCTCGTGTGTGCTGTATTTCATATTTTATAGTTTTCACATCCATGATATGATTTAATCCTCTCAGCCTGTGAGGCAGATTATAGGAATCTCATTCACAGAAGGGAGGGAGACTCAGAGAGGTTGCATGACTTGCCCAAGGGCACACAGCAGCAGAATGGCAATACCAAGGTTTATACTGATGTCTTATGGTACCAAGAGCAGACTTTTTTCTACTATATCAAAGCAGCCTCCACATCAGAATGAACTGATGAATAGCCCACGCATATAGCAGGGTGATAATAACAGAATTCTGAGGGTTTTTTGCTTCAAATGAGACAGATGAATGTGGGAAGCACACCTTCTGCTACAAGTCCTCAACACTGGGCTTCTGGTCTCTCGCTAGTGGGCAATTAGAATAGCTATGAGGTTAGCAAAAATATAAAGGAGTGGGTCAGGTTAACAGTGCTCTGAGATTTTACTCTCTTGAAGTAGCAAGTAAAATTATGGTTCTTCTACCCTGACTACTTGTGTCTCTAGTTACAACAGAGGTTTTTTTATTATGTTCACCACTGAGTCATGGGTAAGTCCCAATTATATCTGAATCCATCCATTCACTCATCCATTCATTCACCATTTATTGACCATCTCCCATCTGTTGGGTACTATGCTAACAGCTGAGATGCAACAATAACAACCAGACCCAACACGCAACATGACTGCATCCTTGTGGAGGATGCCAAAAATAAACAACTGACCAAATATATAAAGAAAATAATACAGATTGCGAAAAATGTAAAGAAGAAGCGACTACCGTTGATAGGGATATTTAATGTGTGGACGTTATCCAGGCAAGGGAATCCTTGTTAAATGCTTGCCTATCACAGAGATGACAAAACTTCTTTAAAAATAAATAATGAATTATCAAAAAGAAAAAAATCTTCCTCACCCTAGGATTGAAATTATGGCAGTGGGAAGCCAGTATCAAGCACCACTTGGTGTTAATAAGCCATGTACAGCTGGCTAGAGGTCTGCGTTAGCTCCCCGCTAGCAGGTTCTGGTCTTTAAATACAATTTTACCATTGAGTACTCATCTGGAGTGAGGACAAGGGCTGGGCCTTCAAGGAAGTGGTCTCTCTGTTTACTGCGCTTCCTCTGGCCTGTCTGGATAAATCAGGCCATTTTGAGATATTTTCTTTCCACAGGAAAGTCGTAAAATGTGCTCTTTCCAACTGCTTTTAAGTACACAGTTCTCTTGGGTACATGTCTCTAGTTTTTGTGCTTAGGTGCATTTTTAATTCAAATGCTGACTATGGGCTCTAAAGCAAGAAATGTCTAAATCTTCCGGTTGTCCAAACTTATAATGGGTCTCAGAGTTTATAAGGACAGAGAAAAGAACAGGAGGAAGCCTCCCAGCCAGGTACTCGGCATCGTGTTCCCACCTATATAAATCTGCCTTCTGTACTATTATACTTTTGTTGTGACTAATTATCTGCTTAAGGTTTTTATTCTGTTGTCCAATGTCCTCTCTGGATGTATATTAGCTATAAACCCCCACCTAGGGCAGAACCAAGGTCTGCCTCCCCATATCTAGCATCCAGCCCTATTCAGCTGGAAAGTTTAATCTAGCCAAGGGGTTAGTGTAATCAACTCTCTCACTAAGCTTCAAGCCTCCTGGTCATGTTCCCATTTCAACCTGGCCTTTATTTTATTTTAGGTTTTTAAGAATACGAAGAACTTCTGGCTCTTTGTTTCCTAGAGAAAATGGCCAAAGTCATGCAGGCAGTTATTTCTCTTGGATTGTGCTTCTATCATCTCCTTCTAGGGCATGATAGGAATTCATGACATCAACTCACCTTCTACTACGTCCCATTTTAGAGTACTGTGCCAAGTACAGAGGCATGGAGGTGGACGGGGGAGGATGGAGAGTTGAGGGTAGAGAGAGATATCATGAAAAGAAGGAGATGGTACAGCTTTCAAGGGTCCATAATTTAGCAGGAAGCACAACCCCATACGATTAACCATAAAGCAAGATGAAAAACTGAGCAGACCACACCCAAGAAAAATAAACCAGTTTAAGCATGTGTGAAGCTGCATCTCACTTTGAAGACACTTGACAGTTAACTTCTCTCCCTAGTGTGGTAAGACCCAAGAAACTGTGAAAAGCTCTCTTAACCTTTTACGTTCATGAAGTTTTTATTGCTCATAAATACAGTGGTTTTCAAACTGCTCTTTAGAACCCAGGTGATGCTGTAAGGTGGCCTGAAACGAACTCTCCACAAGGCCCATCCCTGCCAAGAAAACCGGTCGAGTACGTGGGAAAGGAACCGTCCCTTTCACAATTTATTTGATGAAAATATCCTGTCACTTAAAAATATTGAAAAACCGTTTTAACCCAAGACACGGTCTTAGTGCTTTGATTTCACTAACTTTGAGGTTGTAGGGATGAAATAATCTTGGAATTTTTGGGGCCTGGTGAGGAAACAGTAATCAGAAATCTTTCAGGACTTCACTGTTTCCACGGCTTAAGAAAGTGTAGGAAATTCGAAGTCGAAAGAAGAGTTTTCCTGCAAATAGTGTTGCCCCAGCTGCTCTGAGAAAAAGCCTCTTTCTCAGGACACCTTGAGGGCGGACAGAATTCAAGGAAGATGACTTTTTTTTCCTGGTAGTACTCCAGGAACTGGAGCCTTTCAAAACTATATGACATCATCTTTGGCCTCAAGAACTTTGAATTAAGCAAGAGTCTTCGTCTGTCCAAAGAACTGGGGTCAGATTCAGAGGGTGTCTAAATACTGTCAAAGCCTAATCCTTCTTGCAGGAAGACAAGTGATTTCTTCTCCCAGATGTGAAATAATGATCCTTTCTCACCCCTGGGGAAAGATGGGGCTGCTAGCTGACGCTCTGAGAAGGCACTCCTGACTGGAGTCTTCTGCCTTTAGGATAAGACCCATTTCCCTGCCCTACTACCTTCTCTCCAAATATTGCCTCTGGCATGCCATCAAATGGTTAGCCAAATAGAAGTCACTTTAACAAATCATCCTCAACGCGCTGCATCCTGGTAATACCTCGAGCTACTTTTGAGCTTTAATTGCTTCATCAGAGACTGAAGGGCAAGCCTCTTAGCTCATCAGCAAAACTTCATCCGGCTCTGCTTCAACTGTAGGTGCCTATACTTGAAAATGTTTAGGAGGAGAAGTTGGATACATGACTACAAAGGAAGGGTCCTCATTGCCAACCAATCAAAATGCCAGGATATTGGTTTTTAGGAAATCAAATCCATTCGATACGTTCACGATCTCTAAACCTAAGGACGCAGAGATACGATATACATTTCCAGCAGAGGCAGAAGAGGCCGAGAGAACTGAATATAGACATTAGTAGAATGCTGTAAAGACTTAAAATAAAACTTATGCTCTTCTTTCTTAATTCAATTTGAGAGTTGTAAAGAACTGAAGTGAAATAATCCATAATCCGCAATTCAAACCAGAAGGTTTGAAATAGTTTATAACCACAAACAAAAACAAACCAATTAAAACGGCTTCTTTTTATAACCAGAGGGAATTCCAGAGAGATGCCTTTATCCAATCACAACTTAACAGCAGAAGAGATACAGCTACAGATTCTAAACTTGAAATGTTTTACTATTACTGAATATTTACATCATCCAGACTTCTTGACCCATCTCCTAAATTCACACATTTTTCTCAAGAATCAGATAAAATCTCAGCTAGTAATAGTTTATCTACTAAGGATCATGTAAGATACAGAGAACTGATTGAAAGATGCTACTCTCGAAGGTAGGTTATTAGATCCTTTTTCCAAAACATCATCCAAAATATCTAGAAAGCATTCTAGATACATAAGAGACCGCTGGGAATGGGAGGCACAAAGAATAATCATTTATGAATCTCTTTCCTTCCAGTGGTGCTATGGAGGTTGAGACAATTGTGCACAAATTCTCAGCAGGTCAGAATCTGAAAAATGTATGATGACCCCATGCAATTCATTTCACCTACTTGTGCCTCAGTTTCTTCATTTGAAAAATGAAGGTATGAACTGGAGCATGGCAAGAATCTCTTTCAACACCAATTCATAAAAAATGAAATGTTAGGGCACTGCACCTTCTCTCAGAATGAAAATAGCTTACCGATTCTCAATTTATATCACCACTTGACCAAATGGAAAAACATTCATTGGGAACTTGGTGTTGCTTTTGAGCCAATGAAATGTTAATATGCTGGCATGTTTATTTATTAGCAGCATAAAGATACCTTTCTAATCTTTGACGCTTGATTTAAATGGGGGCCACATTTTGAAGCTAGGACCCATGAGAACCAGTAAGCTAAGTATTAGCTTTGCATTAACATCACCTGGGCAGTTTTAAAAGAGAGATTTTCAGGCTCTGAGGCTCAGGCACCACCACAGAGTTAATATGTCAGAGTACAGGCTTAGACGACTACTTATACTTTAAAGTTCCGTATTAAAAATTTGAGCCCCCGTTGTTGAGTAGCCTTTGGGAACCACTGATCTAGAAGATTCTAAGATCTCTTTTGAGCTCTAAATGACAAGTCTACACTTGCTCTGGCATTAGACAGTTTCACTGATAAGTGTCCTCTGGTAACAACACTGTGATGATAACTTAAGTCCCCAGACTTTGAATATTTTTCATACATCTTTTGGACTAACTTCAAAACTGAATCCTCGCTGAACATTTCACAGTTTTATTCACCAAAATATACCAACAGAAAAATGTATTCTGTACTTAAGAGATTCAAAAGCTTAAATGTTGAATGGAAGTGGCAAACTTAAGTGCCCACAGGGCTAACAGGTAGTATGAGGCATTTGAAAAAAGGAAGGAATGTAGGAAAGAAGAGAGGAAGGAAAGAGAGCGAGAGAAAGGGAAGGAAAATCCCATCAATTGGTTTCATCTGGTTTATGTCCCCATATGTAGATTTTTTTAGAAAGATTGTAGATTCACTATCTGAAATGAGATGAAAAAATTTGGAGTGTTGTTGTGAAGAATGGCAAAGACCCAATGAACAATGAGGGAGTTGAAGGGTGAGTGGAGAAGGAAGAAGGAAAAGGGCCATCCCAGAGATTGCCCATCCTCTCGTGGCTTGGCTGAAGAGACATGAAGCTCATAACCAGATAAGAGGCAGATGCCAATCTGGTCTCCACATTCTTCCGGCCTCTCTCTACTTTACTCTACCTAAACACACAGTGAAGGCAAAATAAATGGCAACACATAACACTTAGCTTGCTACCAAGCTTTCATGCATCTCCTGCAGCCAAGGTCTCTCCTTACTTGCCTCCATCCTTCTCTCTGGACTCTCCTTCATGGTCATTTGTCCCAGCCACCTAGTCACTCTGCTTTAAGTTACTAAAACTCTCGATGCCCAACTTTATTCTACCTCCACATTTTATTTCCCCATTTCATTTTCTCTTCCTGGAAGACCATGATCTTTCGTGTCTAAATTCCATTCACTCTCCAAAATTCTACTCGAATGGCATCAGAGCCATAAGTCTTCTTTCTCTCATATCTAAGTGAGGAAGTGCTTTACCTGAATAGGGCTCTGATCTTTTCCCACATTGTCTTATAATGCCCGCCTCTCCTGTATGGTAAGCAAATGGAACCACTGGCCTAGACACTTTTGCATCTCCCAGAGTGTTTGACACAATGCATTGTACACATAAGACACTCAGTAAATATGTGTTTAGGTGATTTGCTAAATGTGTGGTCATTCATTCGTTCATTCATTCATTCAACAAAAGAATAAATATTATTTGTTCAGAGAGTATTGCAAATGCCCTGAAACTTATCAGAAGCTTTTTTATACATTCTACCAACTAACTGGCTGTTACATGGAGGGGAAAAAATAGAATCCTTACGAAGATACAGAAGATAGAAATGCAGGAAAAACTGATTCTGTGAAATTTGCTGGCATACTCCCTATCAGTGAATAATAATGATTTCTTGGGTTTAAAAAGACATTTTATAATACTGTGCAATATCATGCAACTTATCTGCAGTTACAGTTCATAAAAATGTATGGTCCTATCCTTAACATCAAAAGTTAGACTTAAAAGTCTAGGCTATGAGGTTAACTTCTAAATTTATCAGACTAACCCTGAATAAGTTATCTTTTTCACACAGGTGAGAGCTATAATTAGTGCAAGATTTTGCAAAACTATGAGCCCACAGTTGCAAGGAGTCGGTCTCTTTGTCCTTTCAACAGATCCAACCAATGAAAAATTACATTATTTATTTTTACATAGGGCGCTTGACAAAACAAATATTTCAAATAAATTTGTATTTATGAAATGCACATTTTATATGTAGTTCATATCACTATTATATTTCCTAATAAACATATATGTGTAGCTCATATATTAAATAAACATATTATATGCACATATATTCGCATCAAAGAGTTTTTAGTCAGAATTCACAGCAGGTATCTCTACAGTAAACACCTGATTATCTGAATCATATAATGCTTGCCATCTTTCCCCATCCCAAGCCCCTGACATCAAACCATTATATTAGTTTGTGAAACAATATGCTATATCTAGCCAGAAACACTAGTTATTATGTTTGGGCTAAAATGAATTTCATTTTCTTGACTTTGTGTCTCTTACTGTCATTTTACCACAATATAGAGATATCCCAGGTTACTTCGTAAGGAAAGAAAAAACAATTTCTTATTCAATTGCAGAAGAAACTGCACAACTTAATCTGATCATTGTGTGGAGGAGAAAATATTTCCAATGACGACATCTTCCTATGTCAATTGATTTTATTACAGATGTCATCTGTGTGCTATATTAATGTAGCTCTTTCTTCTTTCAAGATTTTAATCTTAGTTTGTTGCTTTAACATTTTATTGGTTCAAAATACATGCTGTAAAAATCTGTGGCCATCATATTTTCCTGTGGGCTAAAAATAACCCGTTCCTGTCAGTTAGAATTAGCTGATAAAGAGTGTCGGAGCCTGTTCTGAATAAGTTTGATAACTTCCTGTTTATGCGGCACTGACCCTTGTCTAATAAAGCTTCTTTGCCTTAGAATGAGAGGAGATTCTGCTGCATTTTATTCCTTAATGGCCAATACTGATTACTTTTGAAAGCCTTTAATACATTTCCCATATTAGACATGAACAGATGTCAGGTATGTTGCCAAGGGAAATTTCTTTTATGCAATCTTGGCTTGTTGTACAATAATAGTCCTTTCTCAACATGGGAAAAAATTACAGACCCAACTAATTTCCCTGACAGGGGAGAGTTACATATGTTTTCCACTTGTAGTTTTTACGACAAGTTTACAATTTTGCCAAACCTGGAACTAATTGGGACTGTTTCCAAAAGCGGCCCAATAAACCCCCAAAAGTGTAGAGCCATTTGAAAAAGCAGTCAATGATGGTTTGCTTTTTCATTTTCTCCATTTTGGTCAAAGCGGGGGTGGGGACGGGTTTAGATTGCAAAATTATTTTATTTAAGTTGCTTAAACACTTACTGTTTCATATCCTCCCAGTTTTTGAGCAGCTTGAAACATAGTCCAAAGGTTAACTGTTAGAGGGACAATAAGTATTTAGATAAGCATTGCATTAACATATTTCCAAGAAATGTCAATTAAAACATTTTGTTTTGTTTTGTTTTGTTTTTCAATGAGAGAGAGAAAAAAAAATACTAATGTACCCCAGAGAGCTAAGTTCTTAGGAAACAATTTGCCAAAGGGCATTCAACAACAGGATATATTATTACCACTTAAAATATTTCTTAAGAAACAGTCACAAATACGGAAATGGTTCTACTTTTAGGATAAAGAACAACACAATTTTCATCCTGTTGCCATCAGCAGACCAAGAAAAGCTAAATTACAGTGTCCTTGGGAAAACTGTGATTTTCAAAATTGGGGTTGGTCTTCTTCAACCCTTATTTAAAAAGAAGTCATTGATTAAACAGTTATTTATGCTTCTTTCAGATAAGAACTCTCCATAATCAATAAATAACAGCCACTTTAATATATGATTATCTTTTTAATAGAAGGTCTGATGGCAGCACTATATTAAAAACTCATATCATATTTCACTAACATGTGGTGCCTTGCAATGAGTAGGAAAACAAATATTTCACCCTTGAGGCAGCAGTGATACAACAGATCAAAGGGAAGGAAGATACTCGATCACAGAGGAATTGAGTCATGAGTCTACTTAGTCCCCCAACTTGCCTGTGTGATGTTGCAAAAATATATTTTTTAAAAACGGATTTCTCTTTACAGGGTTTGCATATGTTTAGGCCGTTAAACAACTATGCCAAATTGCTAGCAACCCTGTTCATTTGTACCAAATACCACGAAATAAGACTGTTATGGATTTGATTCTTTTATAAGAGGGGAAAATTGAACTTCAAGTAATTCCTTGGTAAGAGAAATGAATAATAAAATTAAAAAAAAAATTTAAAGGCTTTTTGACATAACACGTTTGAAAAGCCTCATTGAACCTTGCACTATTTCAAAGCTATCAAGAGCCCTGCCTCGGCCTTGATTTAATCTGAACCAATGCATAATGCAACAAAGCTGTTCATAGTACATTAATTTTACTTCTATTTCCAGCAACCAGTTTTCAGACAAACATTGTAATCATTCGTAGTTATATAAGTTTATAATGGCTGTGAGTGTTCTCTTGCAATCAGTGCCAATTGCTATTAGGTATGTAAATTGTTATGTAAAACATGCAGGTTTGACATTCTTCATCAAAATGACACATGGTTTTAATCTAGGAAGATATGTTTGGAGAAAATACTATTTCAAGCCAGAGGCTCATACTTTGTGTGACACAAAATCTAGACAGAGGCAAAATATATATTCATTTGTAAAATAAGGACAGGATCTGTGTTTCTTCTCTTTTTCTATGGAATTCTGCTTAGCTATGAGTTCTCTGTTCTACTTACAAATATATGAGGACACTTAAATGTACATGTCAGAGTAATTCAAAATTGGGCCTTCAGTTCAAATTTGTGCATTTCTTGTTTCCTCTGAAGTCATCGGGTTTTTGTTATTTCTTAACAAATTTGAGGCTTAAGAAATGTTTTCTCTTTGTTGTTTTGTCCACCTTTAAATGTCCTCCTTTTAAAAAGCTGTCTTTTCACAGACAACATCTGTGTCTGATAAAGCTACGTCATATTATTATCTCAGAAGAAAGGCGTTACAGACACTCAAGATTGACAAAACAGAAAATGAGAAACTTTCAACATGTCTATTTCCAGTCATAATCAGTGGATTCAAGCCTATAAATATCTCACTGCCCCAGAAGGGAACAATGTAGCGGAAAGAGGCAGGGAAAAAAATTCCTGGCTTAGATGATTTGTAGATTTAGCATAAACAGTGAGCATCATCTCTAGATTAGGATTTCAACATAATCCTGAGTCAAAAATATTTTTTTCCAACTCAAAGAATCTGAACAGTTTTAATATTTCAAAAACGAAAACAAGTATACTTACTCTGTTTAAAACCTAAATAGGGTATTCGTTCTATTGGCGTCTTCCTTTCTTTCATGTATTTATAAAGTGCCACCAGGAAGGCCTGCTCATCCGCCCTGCACTCTTCACCAATGGCAACCTTTGGTTTTTCTTCATTTGAGACTTTTTTACAGTTATTATGGTTATTCTTCGGCTTAGTCAAGGCAGACCTGGCCTCACATTTCACCTGAAAAAGGGAAAAAAAAAGCCACATCAAATCAAGAACAGCCCTGGAATGCTTACAAAGACATAGCTAGTGATGCCTTTCACTGAGTGGGAAGAGTGATTCAATAAATCACCCTTGCCTTGATATAGCTTTTTAGAGGCATCATTGAATAGGAATTGTCTTAGACCAGGGGATGGTGAATTTATTCTATAAAGGGCCAAGTAGTAAATATTGTATGCTTTTGGGCCATCATAATCTCTGTCACAACTTCTCAACTCTCCTGTGAAAGTAGTCATAGACAATATGTAAACTAATGAGTGTAATTGTGTCTCAACAAAACTTTATTTATAGAAACAGGTGGCCAGTGGGTCACAGTTTGCCAAACTAGGCCAGCCTCTTTTAGGCTCCTTATATGTATGTTGATGTGAAATGAAAAACAGTGTTTGCATCTGGTGGGACCATCCTCCTGCCTCTTTCTTTACACAGTTTATTTTCCCGAGGGGCACCATCTGTTACTGTCATTGAACAAAATCTGCCTTCTTAATAAATAGTCCTATATTTCACACTTTTTATCAAAATGAAAGGCAAGTGGATTTCTTCATAGCAAACTTATCTGTTGCTACTCTTTCTAGCAAAACTGGAAAAACATGATGCCAGCAGATGTTGGCATCATGAACGTCAGCAAGGTCTCTGCTGTCTGTCATCTAAGGTAAAGCTGGATCCACCCTCAGTGGGGAACAAAAGATCCCATTCTTTAATGAGGGCTTCTTGCTTTTCAGTCAGCTCTGAGAATATTATAGGAGATGTGAACTAGCCACAAAGGAGATAGAAGAGGTCAACTAAAAACCCAAGAAGAGTAAGTGAAAAGCTCCATAATTAAAAAATGAATGGCAGTTAATGCTCCAGATGTTCTTCCTTCCACACTCTAGGCCAATATAGAACTTGGCATACCGAGCGGCTAACCTAATGTTCCCTCCTCAATGCCATGTTCTACAAGAGGCCTTTGATGGCTGTTAAATATAACGCTAAGTTGCTGAGCTATTTTAATTGTAAAAGGGGGAAGTACAAAGGGTCAAACTTTGAGTTCAAGTGCGCCCATGGGGAATACGTACATTCCAATATTCTTTACATTTCCATATCTAACATTGGAGAAAAGAGGGCAAGTACTGGAGAAATATGAATAAAAATGTCCCGCACTTTCAATGTTTTCCATTTCAGATTTTCGACCCCTCTTTTTCTTTCCCTTCAGATTCTCCTTCCCAAGCACTGAGAACATAAAAGGTTAGGCTTATTTATTACAGGAAAGTATATTCTTTTAAATAGGTTTTTCTTTATTGCTTAGTCTCTCAAGTGAACATGCTAGTTTAATACCTTTAGACTGGTCCTGCTAAAAATAAAACTTCCTGCACAACTCATTCAACTGGGCCTCTAGATAAGATTTTAATTTTTAAGGGGCTGTGGAAATGATATTAAAACATTTTTCCATTTAGAATTTTTACTTATAGAATTCAAACTTCAGTGCATTGTAACATTATATTAAGCTGAACATCCTGTAAAACTTTATGATGTCATCATTTTTCACTGCCAAATTATAGACTGTTGAGTCTAAAGTTCTGATGAAATCTATAATTTCATTGCTTTTTGAAATCATAAAATCACTCCAGTTTTAATCTGTGTTGCCTCAAACGTTTTTTGAGTGCTTTCTATGTAGCCGGGCTCAATTCTAAGCACTTTTTAGGTATTATCTCATTTCACACTCACAGTTCTAATGAGGCAAGTTATTATTCCCATATTAGAGGAAACCGAAGTATAGAGAAGATGAATAACATGTACATGATCACAAGATCATGTCCAAGTTAGTAAGAGGCGAGTTTAGAGTTTGAACCCGGATAATCTCACTATGGGACTTGTGGTTTTAAACACTATACTTTACCGACACTTATAAAAATATGAAATTGGTAGTTAAAACACACTTTCAATTAAAAACCATATCTTATGACTAGGCTTCACAAAACCTTAGACATGTGGTTTATCCTGGTTTTCAGAGTGTAAAAGGTCTCCTTTCCTTCTACTGCCTTTTAAGCAAAGGGAAGGAAATTAGTAACAACCAGCACCTACAATGAGCTAGAAACAGTGTTGTGGGCTTCACACAGTCTACTTGATGTGCATAAGAATCATAAAAGACAGGTATTTAGCTTCATTTTATAGTCGAAGAAACTGAAGTTCAGTAAAGTTATATATTTTGTCATTTGGCTAGTGTGGGGCAGAACTCTGAGTTTCGAATTCAGGGTTCCCTTACTCCAAACCCCAACCTTATTATGCAAACAGAGGTAGATGTGAGGTTTGCACACAGAACAGGTTGGATCTGAAATATGCAGTGATAATGGGCCAATTATTTATATTATTAGGTGAGAAACACCATTATTAAGGGAGTATGAGGTTTGCCCTTCAGCATTCGGATAGCTGTCTAATCTTCTACCTCGCCCGTGCAGAAATTACCTGGAAACAGAAGGAAAGCACGAAGGAGGTGCACGAACCAGGCCCAAACTCATTCAGACTCCCTGCTTCACAGAAAAGGCTCCAGGTGAAGCCAGACTGCCACCTCTGAACTCCATCCTGAACCTCAGTGGGCTTCGCAGCGGGTTTCTCCTGGGGGCCAGGTGCTTCCTAAGAAGTGAGCAGTGGCTTCCTTTCTCGGAATAGCTCCATATATTCC
This sequence comes from Pteropus medius, assembly GCF_902729225.1. Classification (NCBI taxonomy): domain Eukaryota; kingdom Metazoa; phylum Chordata; class Mammalia; order Chiroptera; family Pteropodidae; genus Pteropus; species Pteropus medius. The sequence goes on along the minus strand of NW_024344378.1, from coordinate 38,406,102 downwards.
TTCAGTTAACATAAATGAACCCTTTGGGATAGTATCTGTTTCTAGATAGAACCATGCCAAATTCTTTTCTACACATTTTCACATTTACCTAAAACGTTCTCAGCATTTTAATGTACTGAAATACTAAACAGGAGCTAGCCTTCATGTTGCCCTGAAGAAAGACCAACCTTTTGACGAAAATAGTTAATTACTAGATCTGTTTTTTCCAAGCTGAGTGCCTTATACTTGTTGAGTTCACTAAGAGCTTTGGGGTTTCCAAAGTGACTGAGGAAGTGCTAATTAAAGAATCTACGTTTAATGTTTTCAATGAACTACCACCTATTTGATATTAACCACATCCTTTCACTGGATTGAGTTATAACTAATCCAGCTTTCAACTGGGGCATCAAAGTGTACTGAACCAGCAGGAAAGAAGCTAGAGTAATTTCAATTTGGTCACGAACTTGCTAGGAGACCCTCGTTTTCTTCCTCAGGCAAGTGGGAAAGATAAACCATGAGGGTTGTTCTGTGAACAAAATGGGATGAAAAGTATTGAAAATAATGAAGGCATCACATTTGTGAAATAGTAAAAGTATGTTTGTGATTTAAATGAAAGAATACATTGCACACCATGGTTTCCTTTGTTATGTTCCTTTTAGAATGTAAACCACCTGTTATATACTTCTGGTCTTTGGAAAGTGCTTACAGGATGTGAAAAATCATTTGCCTTCTATCACTGGAGGCCTTTCATTATAGATCTCGGCTGAGAAGATTTATCTTGTATAGATTACCATATTAATGGGCTTGGGTTCCAGATCTGCTGCTATAAGATGATCCCCAAGGGAAACAGCAGGATTTGAGTTAGACACATTCATGACATCTTCAGAGAACTGATAGCCTTTTTAACCATATGACTTTTGCTGTCTTTGAAAAGCCCTGAAATTCTCATTCTTGTAAAGCTAGTTTTCATGTTCACATTGACCGAGCACAACCTTTTGATGGCGACAGGCAAATTTCCTGACTTGCTTTTCTAGTCATTCACACAAGAAACCTGTGAATCTCACTCTAAGCTTCGCTGTGTAGAACTGCAGGAAGCTGGTGTTTATCCATAGTTAGAAATGGTCTGTTTGAGAATCTTTGGGAAAAAAAACCGTCAAACAACTCTTGATCATAAGAGCACTAACTGTCACCTGAAATGTTGCTCCCAGTTCAACGAATGATGATGGTCACAAGCTTGTTGTCTCTACTGCAGCATTTCATGAGAAAAGACCACTTTATGACACAAATGCCTTTTTAATGATTGTCCTGGCCTCATATGTGACTTGTTCATTCTGTAGGGATTTTACATTAGTCGGTTGGTGCCAACAGATAAGCCCACCATATTTCACACCTACCAGTTTCTCTCTTCTACATGTAGTGGTCTTATCTGACCCACTGAAGGCAGCCAAGGCAGGAATGTAATCCAAGACTCCAAGAAGAGCTGGGCATTTAGACCAGTCCTTGGGAGCTGGCTGTAGCAAGTCATCCACACATTCACCACTGAAACCAATGATGGACGGATAAACCTTCCTCTCACAAAAATTCTGAATGGCTGCACTGGTGGGAGGTGGGGTGGAAAAGGTCACTTAGAAAACCCAGGCTTGACTATTATCCCCTGTAAGGATAAGTTGGTGAACATCAAATACTGAATGGGCTCCTCTTCTTTTCAGTTTTGTGGGTCCTAGCGTGAGTCCAGAGCTGCCGTCCATGGAGAGATATACTGGATGTGCTTTCAGGTCAATTCTATGAGTTTTATAAAACTTCCAGAGGCATACGTTGCTAATGATTATAAGTTACATGAGAAAAAACTTCATCCTATTGGGCTCAAGTACAGAACATGCTGGTATAAACACATGATGTCACCTTGGAGGTATGGGGCAGGGTGCCAACACAAGACATTGGCAGGACAAGCTCTGCTGAATGTTACAATCCTAAAACTTTCTTGCTCCATTCTTCAGTATCTTGCAAACCACATCATAGGGAATAAACTGTTCCTGTTGATATCCTTCAAGATCATGGAAGCCAAAGCCTTAGAAAGGTATTCTAGTTAAAAATGTCCAAATTACTAGAAAAGGTCAGACTTGGTATCGAGGTGGACTCACTTGCAGATAATTAAATGAACAGGACAAAATAACTTTATGGAAAGACAGATTTGTTTTTAGCCAGAAAATACACATCTCTTTGTAATCTTGGAAGCATGAAGAATTCCTAACCAAAAAGTCCTCAGAACTTCCTGATGAAACAAACATCCTTGACAATGAGAATACTAGACGATGAATCTCTAGGATGCGCTTCATTACATTGGAAGGACGAATGGAGTACACGGTAGAAAAATAGTAAATTTTCAACACAACCGAGTTCATGTTTTTCTACATCAGAATCTTCCAAATTCACCAATATTCAAAATGTTCCCACTTTCATAAGTTTAGTCCTTGGATCTAGAGACATGGTATCAATTGAAATCCGATCTTCAGTTCAGGTCCTAAAGGGGCTATTGTTGTCTTTGGCACAGAAACAACACCTAAATGCAAACACCCGTAAACGGAGCCATGGAAATATGATCCAAGCCCACAAAAGTCAAAAAGATAAGTCTAAAAATATGAAGTGACACTTCAGGCATGCACTTTCAAGATTCCAAAGCATGCTTCGGCAAAACAGGCCCGAGTCCTGAAAAATTAGTCTAGAATTTGGACCTTCATTATGCATTAAGATAGAGCTTAAAAAATATCTAAATGTGTATATGGGTATAAACGTATATGTAAATTTTTTTGCTATGCATCTTTAATTTTATTCTAAGGTAAATTAGAGGTGATTTTGAAAAAAATAACTAAAAAGATTAAATCTAGCCATTTCTAATTTTATCCTCTATTAATCTTTGAAACATATTTAGCTGAACACATTTAGAAAGAGGATGGTTCATCTGGTCTATTTTTGACACAAGCAGAATAAACTATGTCATTGTGTCACCTACTATGAAATCTCAGCCTCAGTGACATGGGTGCTTAATCATCTATCCTTTACCCAACAGGCCAAACTAGGAGGTGGGAAATCTTCCTGTTGACTAATCCAAATGCCTGCACTCCCCTCCCCCACTCCAACTTCACCATCCAGGGTAGGGTAGGTGGCAAGAACACAGAGCTGTGAATACCAAAGTCGGATCTGGAGTTGAAAACTGCCCCCACGAAGCAAGAGCGGAGAGATAAAGAAAAAAAGGAAAAATGAAAAGATGCAGCCAAATAAACACCATGGTGTGAAACAACTGTACCTTGGCGATGGTTTTGCCGTCTGAATTGTTGTTGGAATCTTTTACAGCACTGAATGAATCTCTTCTCTGTGGGCATGGTTTCTTTTTGCGTGGTCTGCCTTTAAGATTTGGCGCTGAAAACAAATAGAGAACAATTGATATACATTTTCATTGGCATGAGTTTCCTTACTAAAAACCACGAATCTTACTACAGTGCTTCCCCACTACATGTGCCAAGAAATGTACTCATCTGTGGTAGCCAGTCCTCGTTTTACGCTCCTCTCTCTGAAGGGTTGCATCCTAGACGGCCATACACTCTGTACATTTTTCCCAAAGCTCGTCTATTATACTTTAACATGTCTAATTCATTTAATAAAATGAAGCCCTTAGTTCTGAAGGATAATGATAAGGAAAATGCACTTCCCCATCGTTAGAAAAGAAACACAACGCACTGGGCTAAAAGACAGCCCTGAGCCAGGCTCCAAGATTATTCTTTGTTTTCTGTTTTGAGTCTTGTTTTCAGAAACCTAAGTGATATGCCAGCCCATTATGGCATCATAGTAATGAAGCATTTAAAAACGTCTCTCTTCGAAAGTGGAGACATGAGCATTTTCTCAAATTATCATACAAATAAGTAGAGAAAGAGAGCTATAGAGAGAGGCATCCATGATAACAATCCAAAAAATATTATTACATGTATTTACTAATAATATTGTAGCCGGCATGTTTCAAATCTAAACAAATCTGGCAGATAACATTTAAATCGGCATGTTCTCTTTTCCTTTTCAATGGTTTTTTTTTTTTTTAATGACGATCTTGAGGGTTATTTAAAATAACTTTCAAAGATCACAGCGGGGTTAGCCAGATTCCGCGGAGACTACACTTTTTAAAACCCATAGGCAATTTGCAAATCAAAGTTATATTTCATCCTTGATGTTGAGCCTCTTTAAGATCCATACAGAAAACAGGAAAAAAAAAAAAAAAAAAGGCTGCTGTTTACTGAGTGCTGCGGCTGGCTGTCCGGCATCAGCTTTCACATTTAACTTCATCAGTCACTCAAGTCACGCAAAAGTAAAACAAACCAACTAACCAACTAGCCCTTGAAGAATTCCAAACGGGTGAATTATACCCCAAGCAATTTCTTTCAGACCTTTCCAGGTACCCACACTTTTTATTACTTTAAGGTATGATTTCGACAATGCCAAATCTGAACAGTTCGAACTCTCGTAATTGTTGTTAATCTTACTCATGTTCCCCAGTTAACCAGCGGTTTTAGGCCATTTAACAATGTACTACTCATCTCACAAACACAATTAATCTCACTAATTCGATTTTCTACTGTGGATAACAGGCGGCCGTTCCTAAAGCTCAGTAAAGCAGGTCTGCTTTACAATCAGGCAAAAGTTTTAAAAGTGGCTTTGGGGCTCGGGCTCAGGGCCCCTTCCCAAATCCACTCTTCCTCTTCTCATTTTCCCAAAACATTTGTCTGAAAGTCCATCCCCAAAAAAGCCAGCCTGGAAATATCAAAGGTAAACAAACAAGCTCACAAACACAAATCAAGCAAAGAGAAAGCAGCGATTACCCATTCCAGTCGACAAACATCTGCTTGATGATGTCTGTGCTCATGAAAGCTACAGCATGTGACTGACTGCTCCCCCGCCACGTCCCTGGAAGTCTCGACTTGACTTGGTGTGGATGTCAGCTTCTCTCAGAATGAGAGCTGCGAGGCTTTGCGCTCTGCTTACAACTCCCCTCCCCCGGCAGCTCCATTACTCATGTAAACACAGAGCAGTGACTAGCACGGAGTGTGTGGGATGAGCTCTGAGGACTTCGCTGGAGTTGCCAGACTGGCAGGGAGGACTCTGCTCTCTCCACCTCCCTGTGCGGGGTTGCTGATTGCATCTAGCCTGTTTGGTGGATCCTGACCTCCAGCTCCCCTGTCAGAGCCCGATGCCACCTTCCAAGACTGACACGGTCCTTAGCCTGGAGCCAGGGTGTGGACTCTTTTGGTTTGAAAACTGAGGTGTAGCACAGAAGTGTTTCCACAACTGCTCCAAGTGCTAAGACTTTAATGACTGCGGGGGAAGGATGTACTTTCGTGTCCCTTATCAACATAATAGCCGAGCAGAAAGCTGACAGAAACAAACCTAAGGTAGGTCTGAGGCATTTCACTAGAAGAAACGAAACAACATTGCCTCTGTTCTAAGACTTGTTACTATCTCTCCTTTATAACAGCTCAGCAAAAAGCATTTATAAAGCTAAAAGGCATTTATTTCCAGAAAGGCTTTCAAATCCCAAAGGCCTTTTAGATAGAGAGAACTTGCATTGAACAGGCTGTTTTAAATAAAGACAAAGGTTCCCGGAACTGACAATAAGTCATCTCCAAATCGGGTCTGTTTTCTCCATTCTTTTAGCTGTTTTCAGAACCCAGAGAAGCACATGTCCTTTCCCAGAAGATTCTGAGAATTACAAATTTAGAACACACTAGCACCTAATATTCTGGTCACACAAACTTCAACTCTAAGTGGGATTTGATCAAGAGAAAAAAGCCTCTTGTTTCCAGTAAGGCAAGTACACGGACATTTCAGGTATGTTAGCTAAATCCCACCAATCACTCAAGTCTCAAACTCAAATACCTCTTTTAGTCTGCCCTCTGAACTCTTTTTCTGACCTGTTCTTATGCAGGGTATCGCTCACTGTATTGTTTTGTACTTTAGTTGTGTTTTATGGCTTATTATTATCCTAAATTGGAGAGTCCTTGAGGGCAGGACCAGGTTAGATTCACCTCTCCTCTGTCCCTGAACACACCCAGGAGGTGGCATTCATAATAGGAATTTGTTGAATGAATGTGTGACTAATGAAAATACAGATGCCCACATACATCTCCTTTGTCTTCACAGGCTGGGCCTGCCAACCTGACCACATGCATACATGTCACACTGGGCACCTCTTAAATCTGCATTCGCCTTTACTACCTACCACCTTTACTACTTACCCTTGAGCTCTAGGAACATCAACCAGTGACTTGAGTTTGCTCTAGGAATTGGGACAGCAAACCTATGGCCTTTGGTACCTGATGACTGCTAAGCCATTGTGCCTAGCATCTAAATGGGGCTATAATCTTGTCTCACATACAATGTACGAATGTCCTTGAGAAGCAGATGTTCAAAGTCCCTGGGGGGCAGAGCATGCAAGACTGGATGAAAGCCTCCATAATACATCTGGAGACATTTTGGATCCACAAGAACTCAGGTGAAACTTTGGGATTAAGGGGCTGGCTTTTGGGGAGAGCAAAAGTTCTGGTCCCCAGGCTACATTCTTTTTTTTTTTTTTTTCCTACAGGATTAAGAAAACAAATCATTGCCTAGGTAGATGAGTGAAAATAAATGTTTCACGGTGTGGCGGTGGTCAGGGGTAAGGTGGAGGCTCTGATCTTTAATTCTTTTACATAGAAAACAACCTCACCTTGACCCAGCTGCTCTGGACCAACCTAAACGTGCCTTTCTCTTGACAGCTGAGGACTAGTACCTACTGAGAGAACCTAAATCATAGACTCCAGAATTACACCAGCTCCAGTGCTTTAGATGAGACTGATCTCTACCAACAAAGGCATTCTGGAAGTCAGCAGCACACTGACCAATAGCAAAATCGACTCGAAAAAAAAAAAGTAGTGTGGAGCAGTAAACGCAGTTACTTTTCCATGAGTATATAATCCACTAGCCACTGGCCTGGCTCATTCATAGAGTTCAATCAACAGTCTTTGCACAAATGTTTTCAATATTATACATGAATAATAATAGCTGATACTTACGGAGCACTTTCTCTGTGTCAGCCAGCACTTTGCATAAAACTCGAAACAAGCTAACAGGACGGCGCAATTGTCAATCGCATTTTACAGACCGAGAATCTGAGATAGAGACAAAACTTCTTGTCTCAGGTCATACAACTGGTTACTGGTAGCAGAAGGATTTCAGCCCAGGCAACTGGACTTCATCCAGAGCCTCTGCTTTAAGAAACTTTTCTCTAATACACACACACACACACACACACACACACACACACACACACTCACTCACTCACTCACTCACTCTGTCTCATAATGAGGTATTTACATTATTAACTTGGGCTGGCAGTCACCAGGGAGCTTTCCCTAGATGAAAACAGTCACAAATACCACACAGCACGAGGGCGCTGAAGCCCATCTCGGGCAACAAACAGCATCCTGCAGACTTGAGAGAGAGCAGTTGCCATCAGTCCTGACTCAGCAGTGGGTGAAAAGACTTCCACTAAAGCCATAGAGTTCCAATAAAACTTAATCAGAGCACCATGTAGCTACTCCCTTGCAGTGGGCCACTGACTCTTCTGCCTAATCAGTGAAAGATCTCTGTGGTTTTTAAAAACTCTTTCCTCTCTGACTGCCCATCTGTTCCTCTTACTCAGAGCCATGAAATTAACAAGTATTCACCTTTGTGAAGTCACTGCTATTTCTATAGGTGTTAATTCCAGGAGAATCAGTGACAGCCAGTGCTCCAGGCTACTTTGACATCTAACCCGTGCGGGTTTTTTTTTTCTTTTATTTTCTTCTTTTTAACTCTTCCACCTATTAATGAATTATATAGTCTCTTTTAAAGGACAATGTAGCAAAACAAAGTTTTTTTTTCCTTGAAGTGTCTAGAAACTTAGAGTTTCAGGCATTCATTTATATATTTACTTCACAATGGGTTCTGACAAGTTAAGTGTCAGCGCAGGTGTGGGAAACTTTCATCTCAACCCCAACTCTTGCAATAATAATAATAAAACAAAGGAAATGTAACCAGTTACTGGCAAAGTAAATTGCTTTTGGCTTAAATGTTCTTGTTTTTTTCTACTGTGTTCTTCCTGTCATGACTGTCTCTCTCTCTCTCTCTCTCTCCCAGACACACACACACACACACACACACACACACACACACACACACACACACATTTATGCTCTTAGAAATACCATGAAGATAAACTGCTATAAAAGCTGGATTGACTCATCAGTTAACAACTCTCTCATTTTGTAGAGAGGGTTTTGTTGCCAACGTAGCTACATATTCTCTTCGAGAAATTCTTTGTGATCTTCCAGTCAGAGAAAGGACTTGTTTGTTGGTGGGGACTGGAATTAGGAGAATGGAAAACCAGTCATCATTTTCCTAAGAGTCTGACCCCCAGGGTCAATGTCTAGAGGAAGTCGACAGAGCGTTAACTCATTCGATTTGCAAGTTGTGTGTGTGTGTGTGTGTGTGTGTGTGTGTGTGTGTGTGTGTTTTAAACACTAAACCCAAGCCGGAAAACTAAACTCCACTGATTGAAGTATTAGGGACTGACAAACATTGTTCTATGTATAGTGTACATTACTGATAATACTTTGCATTTCTGTAATGCCTTTCCTCTGAAGATATCAATTCTCTGGAACATTTTCTTTATAGACAATAATCTTAAAATACTCTGGCAAGTTTCAGCACGGAGCATTGCTCTTTCTGGAAATAAAAAACCCTACCCTAATTTAGTTACCATTTACTGTGTTCTATTTTCAATGTTTCCCTTTTGACTATTTAGAAACTTCCTCTTTCACTACAACAAAAATAGGATGAGTGTTTTTAAAGTTATTAACGTATGAATAAAAGATTAGAAACCAAGAATGGCAGAAGGCTTGATCAAAGCCACTTCTGAAATTTATGGGTGTAATAAAAGAAAGGCATTTCACAGATAATCTCTTACAGAATTTCAGTTTTCAAATACTTGGAAAAAAAAATAAAAGAAAAACAGAAGCTCTCAGCCCTCATTTTGGCTTTAACTTAGAGACAACATTTTTACTTTAAAAATTCATAAATGAGTTCCTGCAATATTTATTTTAAATCCACAATTGTATTCCATATACTCACTATTCTACACCTAACAGAGTAGTGCCTGAAAACTGGCAGCTGGTACTCAATATCCATCAGTTGGTTGAGTCTTTCCATGAATTCACAAAGCATTACTTACATACAGATTGAAGAATATTCACATTTACTTTTATTCTGTTTTTCTATAAACAGTCTTCCACACCCAAGAGAAATGTTTGAGAAGCAACTGTATCGTCTGAGATATGAATACACAGGACCATGAACAAACACAATTCCATTTTGTAGGACAGTCTAATTTAAATGATGAATTTAAGGCAAAAGGTATGGTAAAAATAAAATGCTGCAAGTGTTAACATTTTCTATAATTGTTCTGACAGTTCCCTTTTTAAGAGTAATTTTTTTCTCAAATAAAGGTATTAAAAAGATGAGTCCAGATTTGTGAACCCAGACTGGAGCTGAACTCAAATGCTCTTACTCCCAGATGCCACCAAGACCACACAGCCCTGAACAATGACCGATGAATGTGACCCAGATGAACACTCGAGCCACTCTGTATGTCATGGCCTCTTTGAGTGTTCAAGTTTGCTTTAGCCCAAGCCAAATCCTGATGTTGCTTGAACCATAGTTCTTACTAACTACATTCTAGCGTTTCCAATGAACTTCACTCTCACAGAATCCAGGTCCCTGTCTGATTCCCGTGAAAGGGTAAGCAGTTGTGTTGTTAAGAAAGAGGATGGGGAAAAAAAATAAAACAGGCTTTATATGAGGTCCAGTCACTTTGCTCTTTGTCAGAATCACTAAGATCCCCAAGAGACACTAATGAGATTGGAACGTATTACTGCATTTGTCCTACCTGGGCTGTTTGGGCAGCTTAAGCCCAAAACAGCCATGGACTTCATTGACTGCTCAGCAAACCATGTAAGTAAACACTCTTGTAATCCTTTCTAAAACATGCCCAGTCTTACTCACTCCTTGTTTCATACTTGTGAATGTTGGAGCAATTGTTAATGCCCCTGATCAAAATTTAGTAATTTCATTGGCATGTGATTTGCATAGCTATTTCCTGATCCGCCTTCTCTCTGCCCTGGAGGTCTTCATTTCTCAGAAACACTTAAAAATACAGATTATTTGACTTCTCCCCTTCCCCCACCTTATAAATGGAATGCGACTTGCTAGCTCATCTGTACTGCTAATTGGTTTGAAAGCATGTGACTGTTCATTCTTGCCATTAAAACACAAGCAAACCTCTTTTTCAGTCAGGTTTTACCAGCAGTGATGGACAGATTTCTAGATTTACTTCCTCTCCATGTCTTGAAAAGGGAGAGAAATTTAAACGACCAAATGTTATTGTATATTATTCTGAAATGATGTAGTGAATTCGAAAGGAATGCAGAAATGTCCTAGAAGTCTACAACAGGCTTGTCTACAAGGGCACCAACAAAGAAGAGAGGGATTACTAGATGTTCTTCTCTACCACTTGTAGAATAAGGGAAAATCTGGGAGTTAAATCTAGGTATAGAGTGAGGAGAGAGCCTAGATTTTCAGAAGATTAACTCTCTAAAGGAGAATTCTAGAAATAGGGAAGGAGATTGAAATACAGACTGTCACCTTCCCTTTGGTCTGTCTGGCACCCCCAGTGTGCTCCAGGGGAACCATTCTCAGTGAAAGGTGCCCTCCAGGACCTGAAAGGGGATGGAAGTGGTGGTTCATAGCTGCTTTGCAAAGGCTTTTTCATCTTCGGGGTAATGAGGCCTACCCACTGTGGCATCAGGAGCCTATAGAAGAGTCTTTTGCATTAGAATTCCAAATATTCTATAAAGAGACATCAAGGCACAGTAGATACCTGAGGACCTAGGTGGCGGTGTTGTCTAGATGTTAATACTACGCACAAAGGGTCTGATTTCCTTCCTCAGCTGCAAGGTCTTGTCATGAAATCTCTAACTCAGCAAAGTAAAAAAATGGACTCTAAAAATGCCCTAGTGGCTCACACTTCCACTTTCACCTCTACGGGACAACTGGTTTCTCTTGTTGTTCTCCCCAGATATCAGGCCCCAGGTCCTAGGCTCCTCCCTTAATGGGAAAGATGATGTTAAGAAAAAAACTGCCTGAAAACTATTACAATTAGAATAAGTGTGTTGTTTCAATGCTCATGACGCACTTTTCCTTAAGATTTCGAAATAATTCATGTTTGCATTTTTGGAAAACTATTCAATAAACACAGATTTAGTCTTTCTTAGTATGAGTACCTATAATAAGAAAAGAATATTAATTTAAGATACTTGTTTCTCTTTTTAGGTTATTTAAAGACCCACCCTGGAAATGCTTTTTACGGACATTTTGATTTCTATAATTTATGAAGTTTATAAAGATAGGACCTTTTAAACATAGAGGATTTCTCTCTCTCTTTCTCTCTCTCTCTCCTATTACAATCAATAAACCCCTCTCATTCTAGTTCATGATTGATATGTTCTATGGTGTTACTATCGAAGTGACAGCACAGAAGTGAAAGCTACATTTTTGTATTGAATAGCTTGGCAAGGAGCAGTAAATAGCAGAACAGTTTTTAAACTCATATATAAACAGAACATTCTTGTTCAGCCATTTCTCCAGGTTTGGAAATGAGATATTCCATTTTCAACATTGAGGATAATTGATTTGCTACATCTCTAAAAAAACATTCCTCACTTGGAAATAAGTAAAAGCGACTGTGTGTGTGTGTGTGTGTGTGTGTGTGTGTGTGTGTGTGTTAACATGGAGATATTTCACTTCTTACAGACTTGGACTAATATGAGAGACACTATGGTTTTTCAAACACATACACATAAGAAAAAATAAAAGGTCACCAAGTAATAAGTTCTCAATTTCTTTTTTAAATAAAATCACAAAAAGAATGTATACTTAAAGACTCTCCACTCTCTATGTTTTCTACATTTCAGAAAGAATAATTTAGAAAGTAGAATAGTATCTTACTTAAAAGTAAAAAGATGACTATTCTTGCTTGTCTGAGACATTTTTTGTTACTCAGGTAGATCTCTCTCCTCTTCTCCTTCTTTTATGAGCTCCCAGTGCCACCTCTGAGCTTCATTTGTTTGTGGATATATAGGAGCCATAGTTCTAGAAAATGACTTTAAAAGCTGTATGGTGATGCCAACGAACTCACAGATGGTAGAAAAGAAAGTGTGTTCGAGTAGGATGAAGTGTTCAAGGAGAATCCACAATGAGAAGAGAAGGGTCTGGGTTGTGTGTGGGGAAGCTGCGACAAGGCCCATAAAACTTGATGATATATTAAATAAGCACAATTAGAGTGCTCAGTGAATCAGAGTGAGTGTGGAGAAACAACGAACAGATACCATCAGAAATCCTAATGTAAATCTTACAGTGAACAGAGAATACACAGACGAGGTTAGCACTTCTTCCCCTTTTTTTTTCAGAATAAGAGAAAACATTTCTGTGACTGTTTAGAGCTGCTGTGTCCACGGTCACCACTAGCCACGTGGGGCGACTGAGCCTCTGAAATATGCCTAGTCCAAAACTGAGATGTGCCACAAGTGTAAAATACACACTAGATTGCCAGTACGACACAATACAAAAAAAGAGAAAGAACTGAGAAATATTTCATTAATAACAGTTTATATTGATTATATATTGAAACAATATTTTAGATATACTGGATTAAATAAAATATATTATTAAAATTAATTCGACCTGTTTCTTTTTATCTTTTAATATGCAGTTACTAGAAAATTTTAAGTTACATGCGGTTTGCATTATCTTTCTCTTGAGTGATACTGGTTTAGTCAATAATTCAAGGTTATGATTACAGCTATGTCCTTGGAAATATGTATTAAAGAGCAGACTGAACAAAATTAACAACCGAAGCTAGAAAAATCAGCAAAAGTGATGATTTGACGTTTCAATATAATTTAGAATTTTGGAAGACAGTCATACATAGATGTTAGCATCTGAAAATTTTGCTGAAGCTGAGATGTCTCCTTTGTAAAATTCAAATCTGGTAATCATTGACTCAAGGTTACTTAATGGTCCTGATGAAGATGTTATTTCATTAACTTCCTTGACTAAGATGTCAAAGCAAATATTAAGCCTGGACAACAGAGTTGGGAGGAATGGGGAACAGAGAAAGAAAAAGAGAGGCTGTCTATTTATTTATTTTACTAATAATTCTCTTCTGCTACCAATATAGGTTGGGTATAATATAAGTCATTTGCAATCCGAATAAGAGAAAATAGATTTTGAGTGATTTGGGCTGTTTGGAAGGTAAAATCTTAACCACAAATTGTTCAATAAATTCATGGTTTGATTGTGTTCTCTTTTTTGGAGATGTTCGCAAGTAAGTAGAGAGATCGGATAGAGTCAGGTCTAAAGGCAAGGGCATAGCTTTCTGGCTTGGCCAATATGCTTCAAGTCCCGCAGTTTTATAGGACCAAAAGTGAAGTTACTTGTTGAAGATGGGCTCCAATAAGCCCAGAAAAGTTAAAAGAACAAAAAGGTTTTTAGGGGGCAGAGGAGGAGACACATTCTTTCTCGAATCATTCTTAGCTCCAAAATACCATGGAGCATCACTCTGAGAAGATGGCTGCTCAATGCCCAGCTGGCCCAATGTCCCGTCCTCAGAAATAACTGGTAGTAGCTGAAATCAAATCCTATTCCCACCCGCGTCACCCCCACCCACCCCGCAACCCCTGCCACTTTTTGATTCCTGTGGTGGCAGCGACACAGAAATATTAAGTAGACATTAACAGTTCTCCAAATATAACATGCCAATCAAAGCGGTACACACCCATCTAGAGTCTTTTCTAGAACCTCCTTTACCCCCCTTTTAGGGTTCCTGTTGTAAAAATAAAAGAACAACAATGGTAGCAGTGGAAATAAGCTTAGGAAATACTTTCTTTACTCAGAAGACAAGAGTTGCTATAGCATTTTAGGCAGTAACATGCAGAGAGATTAAGCCCCAAATCCCTGCAACATCAACAAAATGAGCAATATTAAACCTTCTACCGTATGATACTTAATACATAATAATTTTATGAAATTGTTTGGTGGGTTCGACCTACACCCAGCAAAGCAGTCTACACACCTCTGGCATTTTTCTGACATCTAAGTATAGCAGTATTTGTCTTTGTCCTCCATACTCTTTTATAGCACATGGTATGCATATTTCAGCATCCAACATTATTAACTCATGACCAACTGTCAGCTGATGGTTATCTAACACATGGGGTCTCCACAAAAGGCATCCTTATTTGGGCAAAAGCACTTGCCTGCACAGTCTGTCTATATTTTCCCTCAGAAGAACTTTATTTGGATTATTATTGCTGTAAGTAGAAACTCAAGCTGCATGTGTGGCAATCAGAAGGCGGGGAGATAAATCCTTAGCAAGTTAAAACACTTAGCTGATGTTAAAACCATTTTCTAGCTTTGTTAGCTGAAAGTAAACTCTTGGTTGCCCTCTCGTGGTGAATCTATGTAATGTCATGGGAAAATCATAAAAACCCACAAACTAACATGAGAGTTTAATCAAATACAGGTAAGAACATTAATCCTTGACAGAAAGAGTCACAAATCACAAACTTATGCTGTTTTATATGTTTTGGAATTTACATTTAGCAGCCCTCCCATGTGGCGAAGGGTGGGAATAGGGGATGGGACTCGTAATATGGAAATTAGAACTTTGTCTTTTTGGAATACAATTACAATAACTTCACTATGTTTACAACCGTAACTGTTATATATGTGACAATTGATTTTTATGAGATTTTGAACCTTAAAAAACAATCATGCCCACATTTTAAAAGTTCCTTCATAACCAAAAATAGACTGATGTTCCAACTATTTTGGAATTATAGGAACCAAGGAAAGAAGTCTGAATAATTTCCTAATATGGAAGAAATCACTTAAAAAAAAATTAAATAAAGAACGGTTTATTTGTTTTTGACAATAGGCAACATATGGAAACTTGGAATTTATAGAACTAAGTGTAGGTACTGAATTTATCCATAATCTCTAAAAACTAAATTTTATAAAAATCTGAACTCCAAGTTTAATCATCGGTTACCCAATTTGGTATTTAATTTTAATTTTTAAAAACATCACTTAAAATTTCTGCTGTATGCCTTTTGACAATTTCCTGCCGAACAGGCCCATCCCCAAAAAGCAAACAAACCTGGTATTAAAACAGACTGAGCAGTTTAAAAAAAAAAAAAAAAAAAAAAAGCTGGGGGCAAAGTACATGAGATCATAAACTATTTTTCATCTTATTACCAGTAAATGTACCCTTTCCCTCTTTTATGTCTTTTCTTTAGATAAAAGCCTCTCCTCCAACCGGTATTAACAAAAATGCTCTGTATTTTTAAAATACGATTTTAGGGGAAGATTAATCTTAACTTGGCTTTTCCACTCACACGTGCAAGTTCAGTTTTGCAACAACAGTTGTTTGGTTTTGTCTTTGAATTAGCAAAGTTCTTAAAGTAATTTTACTATAAAATTAAACAGCTGTGAGTTCTTTAGCAAACATGATGATTCTTGTTCTTCTTTGTTCTATTGTGCAAGCCGAAATACCCTTTCTTTCATGTCTTTTTATTCCAAAATGAATTCCCTCGTTAGCCTTGTTTAGCTTAAAAAAATAATAATAAAGAAAGGGGGGCAGAATTTGTTGACCTCTGAAATTCATCAGCGTTTGAGAACAGGGCGTTTACACAAGGTGCAGACTCAAAAGAGCTTTTGTTTAATTCCTATTATGGAATGGAAAATGATATTCTGCCCCAACATAATGCCAGTCTTGGGGTACAACAAAGCTGTTTGCAAATACTTCTGTGAAGCAAGGCATCTTATGCCTATTTTGCAGATGAGAAAACTGAAACATGGATTAGTGGTGAGGAAGGGAGGAACTAAGAGGTTCGTAGAGGCTGGAATTAAATTTAGAATTTGACTCCTAGCCCAGGACTCTAACCACGTGAGGGCTCTGACTCTTTGGAATCAACAGACGAGCAATTTTAAAACATTCTTTTGACATTATTAACCACAGCCTCAGGGCTCAGGGAAGTGGAGGTGGGGGGTGGGGCCTGGAAACAACACAGAGCTGCTAGGTGACAGCCTCTTGCGACATTCTAATAAAATGGATTACTTGATCCATACCACCATATATTCTAGGAATATTTAGAGGCTTAACAATTTCTTTTGTGTCTTAAAAAATTAAAATCTAGGTTCCAGTGCTAGTGTAAATGGCCTCCTGAAATATACAGAGACAGAGAACCATTACAAGACATGAAATGCGGAAAGTGGTTCTTGGCTTTTCTCATGGATTTGGAACCAAAAGATCACTGCAAGGAGTTGGTGAATCCACAGATGTGATGACAGTAGGATTCTTCGTTTGAGTAATTTTATGAAATGAGGGAATTCCAGAGCTTAAGGAGAACCTAAGCTCTAGCCCGAACCCTTACTTAATACACGTAAGAAAAGAGAGGCCCAGAGAGTCTGCAATTTGCCCAAAGTCACACAGTTGGCGGCAGAGCTGTGATAGACACTGGTGTCTGTTGGCTGCATGGGATCAGCAGCAGTGCCTTGGCAGCAGATGGCTTTTCAATGGGCCCTGAATACCTCCTCTTGGGTCTCTGCAGGGTGAGTGTTGCCATCCCAAGACCACATTATTAAAACACACTTTCCAAGGAACTGCAATTAATAAAGTCAAATGGGAGCTGACAAGGACATTCCCACTGTGTTCCAAAGCCAAAACATACAACTGAGAAAGCTCACTTGGAGCGCACGGGCCGTGGGTCCTTCTGGCGGGACTTCTGTGCACCACACTCCCAGCTGTTTGCTCAGACTCAAACGGGAGGGACTAAGAGGAAAGCACTTGTGAAGCCATCAGGGCAATACTCCAGCATTTGGCGTCAGTGCTTGCCACCTGCTTGCTTTTGTTGGTCCGTGCTGAATGAGGCTCCCTGGATGAGGATAGGCCTCGGGAATTCAGGACCTCTGTGGGCCAGGAGAAATGGACCACAGCCTACCTTGCTTTGGAGCATCCTTGTTACCTTCCAAGAATAACAAATGCCTTAGAGGTCCCACGTATGGCTTCACACATGTATGCCCATGCTCCCGAGCTTCCTCTGACAGTAATACCCTTCCTTTTGGACTTTTGTCCCTCCTGTCCCAACTCCTACTCCTAGGAGTCTACACTCCTAGACTTACATTGAGAACCACATCCCCTAGAAAGCTACTTTATTCTCCCTCATCTCCAGCTGTGGGAGGAAACCTACATCCTTAGCTTCTAATATCAGGTGTGCTTCTATCGTAGCACCCACCACCCTATGTTAAAATTGTGTGTCTCTCTCTCCCTCACCAGAGGTGATGTCTCTCTTGGTCACTGTAACATTGTCTTAGTAGGTGCTCAAAAAATATTTACTCGGTATTATATTTTGAAGGCAGCGTCTGGTCCTTAATTAGAGTCTAGTAAACATTTATTTAACTGCACTGACTGCTGATCCCACTGGAGAAAAGAAATACTTTTGAAGAGGGCAGGTGGCTGGGCTGGGGGTTCACTTTCTTGTTTGTAGCACCTTCCTTGTCACAAATGCCATTAATAAGGGGGGGAAATGGACATTCACCTTTTAATTTTCACTATGTAATTCTGAGACCCAGCTATTGCCGATCACTCAAATGCTTAACAGAAATCTGTCCTGCCTGTGAATCTATAGATCTAACTTGTTCTTGGAGAACCTTAAACAGAGAAAAGTCAGCATACCGAAGAGAAATAAAAGTCCCTGGGGAATATGGCAGATCATTTAGTGAGAATTACTTTTTAAGAAACCCGCTCCTTGCAAAGGCGCCTTAAAAAAATGTGCCTGCAGACAAAAGTCTGGGCAAATCCATAATGTAGAGATTAAATTTAAATTCTAATAAAGATTTTTAACAAAGATCAATAAAATAGGAGATTGATCTGCAGTTATAAGTTCCCAGTAATGGGATAGTCTAGAAATTTCATAAATAATGCTTTTATCTTGATTGCAAAATAATCCCCTGCCACAAAAACAAGGAGAATCAAGGTAGAAAACTGTTCAGCGGGAATTAAAATGTCACACTTTACACAGAATAAAGCATTGCAATCACCAGGGAAACACACATTGCAAACGTGTTAACACAAAATTACATACATCACTTAATTATATAAGCGCATAGCTCCTGAGTAACCCATTAGCTAAACATGTCGGGTTGCGGTTGAATATATACATGCAATATTTTTAGCACAGAGGGGATGTAACTATGTCAGGCCTGGCACCATAAAGCCTGAGATGGCAAGTGCTATTAAACTGAGATGCAATCATGTTGAAAAGGAAACTAACAATTGAGAAGAAAATACAGTGAGCTATGTTCTACTGCATGTTCTTCCAAAACCTTATATAACTATTCATTGTCTATTTCTTCTGGCTTGCATCCCGGGTTTTTTCTATGCTATACTAATTGTATAATAATAAACTGCTACATCAGTTTTATGAAATCACGCAAGCAGAGAGGTTGCACATGACATTACATCTGATTATCTTCACCAGCAAAGGACAACATTCTGAAATTAAACACAGTATCACGCAAAATCATCTACTTTGCTTCAAATGTCCCCTAGAGCTCGCTTCTGAAAAAAGATACAGCATCTTTCCTTTCATCTCCAAAACATCGGTGAAGTTGGTAAAATTGCTGCTGGATATCCAAGTTTCACAAGGAAGTAAAGAGGGCACAGACTTTGAAAAGAGGCAGCTCTTCGCTAACTTCATAAGCCAGGTAACTGTATGGCCCTCAGAAAAAGTCATCGTCTCTTTCTGGGGTTGAATTTGCCCATTTTTCACAAGAGGATTATATTTCTATCTTGAAAAATTATTCTGGAAAAAGACTATGAATGAGATAAAATGAGACTACATCCCTAGCACATTATTCAGCATCCAGAAGACACTAACAAATGGTGGATGCCATTATTATCACTATTATACGCACAGACACATGGAAATAATACATCAATTCAAGCATTTCAAGAGGCCAGTAGTTCTCTGGTGGGAGAATTATTTACACCCTGGAAAAACCTGAACTCTCAGCACAGAGGTAAGTACCTTGTAGAACCCAGGAAGAAAGAATAAGTGCAATGAAAAGTAGACCGTTTGACACAAATATCTGGAATAACTCCTAGGAAGCTGACTGTTGTCTATTCTAGCAGAGCCTTCCAACATGGAGGCAATAACTAGATTGTTAAAAGAGGAGAATGTCTTAGTGATAATTGATCCCATGTTTTGGTCAACTTTAAATCTCAAAACAAAAAGCAAAGAAAGGAGGTTACCACACTGTAAGGTGTTACCTAAATAGAACCACTCCACCCCACACCAAATAAAGACCATGCCAAGTATCTTCATTCTCTAAAATAGTTGAACATTTCTGAAGCCTCCGGCCTCATCTGACTCCCTTATATCTTGTAATCATCATACAGAGGATCTCTGGCCATTGTAGGAGCTCAAGAAGTAGACAATAAATTGAATAGAATTGAATGTGGTTGGCCAACAAGAGAAGCAACATATTGTTTGTAGGAGTCCCAGCATAGACAAATCTATGGTAAGGTTAAACCCCAGATAGGGTCCAAGGCTTTTTCTCTGGGGTTTTCACTGAAACACTCCTATTAATCAAATCTCATTTTAAACAAGACATTACATGGCAAAAGAGCAAATTCTATCTACATAGAAGACAGGGAAGTTCACTTAGGAGGAAAAAAGGGGTCATTTAAGAAAAAGCCTTGAAGATGAGATGACCAGGTTTCTGATACCAGTTCCAAAGCAGATCCTCCAGGAATTAGGCTATCCTGGTTTTGCTTCTAATATCTAGTATTTGTTGATTCAATAAATATTTGTTTAGTGCCTGATCCTGTGCTAGTCCAGCTGGGGATAAAACAGAGAAGACAACACCGTTCCTGACTTTCAGTTCACATTTTCATTGAATTTGAATATGTATCTCAATCACCAGGCCTCAATTCCCTCATGTATAATGTGAGAGGTTCATTAGACAAGATTCATGGACAAAATCTGTCCAGTGGCATAGTTTATTTGGCTTGAACATTTTTTCATTATTGTCATCAATTAAAAGTAATAAGATGTCCACTTAAAAATTGGTATGTCTGGCTTTTCTTAAAAAGTTAGATCTGACAACACTGGGCTCCTATGCCTACAACACAACAAAAGTATGGAGCTGAAAAGCAGCTGCTGCTTTGGACAGAGCATGGGTATCTTTTGCTTCCCCATTTATTACAGGCCCTACCTGCCCTTTTCCCCTAGGTTCTCTGCTGGCACTTCTGAGTATTGGAATTTGTGGCCTCTAATCTGGAAGATCCCTTAGGGTCTTTTCATTTTGAATAAGGTATAACTGTGAGAGCCACCCAATGGTATAAATCAGTAACCTGAAAAGAGGAGCTTAATTCCTTGATTAGCTCGTGCTCTTCACCTAGTGTTCTCAGTCCAAAGGCTGCAAGATCCTAAAGTACATTACCAGAGGTGGTGTTACAATCCTCCTTCTTAAGAGTTTTCCAAACTTCCATTATCTACACATCCATTTGGGATTAGGTAGGAGGCAGTCCTGCCTCAAGGCAGAAAAGAAGACCACGCTACACTTAGAGGTTCCTCTTATATCTTACTTATTCCCTCTTTGCATGTGTCCAAGATGAACAGGACATTTCAGTGGGTATCTAAGGAGACCAGACCAGATTTTGGAACTCTTAAAGATGCATAGCCTGATTCCTGGAGGATCTGCTTTGGAACTGGTATCAGAAACCTGGTCATCTCAGCTGCAGCTCAAACTGTATTTGCTCTTCATTCATTTTAGACCCTTTGAGCTCCAAAACTGCTTCTTGATGGTTGCTAGGCAACTATTGTTGAGTACATGCAAGAGGCAATAATGTGAACATTTTCAAAAATGAGGAAAAAAATGTTTAAAACAGAGGACATAGCCATACCTAAAATGAAACATTTCCTCCTTAGGTAGCTATTCAGAATAGGGACACTGCAGGCTGCTGGCTTCTGTAGGTCAGGGAGTCAGATGATTCACCCAAAATTACTCTTCTATACTTCTCTGTCTCTTCTATCCTCCCTCTTTAGCCCCCAACTCAGTAAGGAGCCTCATCGTATAACAAAGTCTCACTCACAGAATAACTGGGACTTGTCTCATTAAGCATTCTCTGCTTTTCCTGTTGTGTGGTTCTTCCTTGACCATATTTTTCTTGACATGTATATTTCATACTTGCATATCAGCAGGGCGAGACAACTTGTAGCTCGTCAATTATTACATCTAACTTTAGAACCCACTAAACTTGTCATAGAGCAATCACCTCTTTCTCTGACCCAAATGGAAACAGTAAAAACTCTCCTATTTTCCACATCAAAGACTAAGCTTTCCACCAATGCCAAATGCTCTGTGCTTCTTACCAGTAAACGTAGATTTTATAGTGTGTTTTCCCCACATTTTTTTAACATTCCAATGTCATGATCAAGCTACATAGACTTCTATAAATTGAGTCAAATGTCTAAACTAAACTAAACAAGTGGCAAGGTCATATCCCTCTTTTGTTGGATATGAAGTGAAGAAAAATAATGTTCAATCAGGATAGAGTCCTGAGGGTAAACTGTCTATTTATATACTCTTTCCACTATATGGTTCACATGGGTAACTAGTTTCATCATCTGTAAAATGGAGAAAATGATTCAGGGCTCAGAATAGTGCCTGGCACATGGTAACAAGCATATAATAAAATAATAATAATGATAATAATAATAAAATAATAAAAATAATAATTTTTTCTGGGCCATAGATTCTACATTTGACTTTCCACTATTTCTTGACCATATATTCTCACTTTGGTAAATTCCAATCAAACATTATGTCTTCCCTATGAAATCAATTTGGAAAAATATTGAGGGTAATAGGAAAAAAACAGTATGTTACCGGAGATAAAAATGCATTAAAATAAATATATATGGCTCTAAATTTTCAAGCTGATTTTTGGAAAGCTACCAAGATAAGAGGACATAGCATACCTGGTATTGAGAGTGGTCTGTATGATGTGTGCAAAGGTGGGAGAGGAGAAAAATAATAAAAATGGAGGCGAGAACATCACGGAATATTCTGTACAGATAAATCCTAGGTTTCTCTGTGCACCTATTGCCACCTCAAACTGTCCCACAAACAGTTCTAGAGAGCAAATGAAGGCTAGCAGACCCCCCACGATTTATGGTGAATCTCTAACAAGTGTTTTATTCCAGCCACTATGCTAAGAGCATTATGTGCAGCAGTTCACTTAATCTTCATATAACATCCCCTCGAGGTGGGTAGTATCATTATTGCCAATTTAAAAATGAGAAAACTGAAGCTTAGAGAGGTTAAGTAATTTTCCCAGGAGCACAAAGGTGGTAAGAGTGAGTGGAGACTGAGACACAGACACGCGTGTCTTCAGAGTTCATCTTCTTGGCACGGTGCTAACTGCCTCTACAAGGCACCCCGTTCAAAGACTCTATTGGAGAACAGACACTACTGAGAGGGACAATGTGGTGACAACTGGCACACATGTAACATATGACTGTTCACTGAATACTATAAACTAGTATTTTTGTGCTTAAGTAACTCTTTCCAACTAAGAAAGAGACAAGCCCAAGCTCGTTCATTCCTTCTCCGTCCCACACATCATTAAAGAAAACATCTTATTCTGAGCTAAGTAAATATAATACTGGAGTTAAGAATTCTTCCGAACAAATATTTCTTGGGCACCACTTAGCCTTATGAAGGTCACCAAAGAAACATGAGACAGAATTTTCTTGCTTCCTAGGGAAGTAGCATCGAGTTTGTTTGCTGGAAGTTAGAGCTGAAACATCCCTTCAACATTCCCTGGTTGCCTAGGATATGGAAGCAGCATACTTGGGACACAGTAGTTTCCAAGACATCCCTTGGTCTTACTTGCAAACCTGAGGTTCTGGCATGGAAAATTGAGAAACACGGTAACATGGATGGCTAGGCGTTATCAACCAGCAAGAGTAGAAGCGCTGGGAACATCATGGGGTGCTGAACTCATGGAAACAGCAGGGATGACCTCTCTGAGGAAGTGATGTGTAAGCTGAAATCTGCAGGATGGAAGAAGTTGGCACGTTTGAGGGGTAAGACAATAACCGGATGGTTTCTTTTCCAGGAAGGACATGTGCAAAGGTGTTTAGATTCAAGGGAGAGAAAGGCAAGGTCAAGAAACTAAAAAAAAAGTCCCACATTGCTGGGCTATAGAGAGCACAAGGAAGGGACCAGTATCCTCCTACCAGACACTGTGAGATAGACAAACGCATCACTTTGGTGAAGACCTTCTTTGTTGCAGGCCTTCAGGAGACACACAGAAGGATTCAAGGAGGTTGGTGCAGGGCTGTGGCAGGATGAGGCTTGACGGTTAGGCAGGGTTAGGAGAGAAGGAGGAAGGAAGAGAGGAAAAACAGACTGTTTTCTTGCTCTTTCGTTCTGTTATTATGAACACATGGGGGAAACCGACTAGGCTGCCCCGACGAGAGCCTCCTTACCCCAGTACCCTGTCTCCATGATACAACTCTACATTTGTAGGTGTCATTCTCAGCGATAAAGGGCTCACAATTACTCCTTTCATTCCCCACTATCTCCTGTTCAGCTCCTTTTGCTGGCTGATGATGCCTGTGTTGATATGTGATTCTTCATTTATTCATTTTCAGCTAGTAAACAATTTTTAATTAGCCTGCTCTTTATTAAGGACATGGAACAGGTTATTAACTAGGTGCATCTTTGGGTCTTTAAAAAGAGTGAAAAAGACATAATCAATCTGTGTGTGATGTTTAGGGGTTTAATTGGTATTAGTCAACATCTTTGGAGCAAATCTCATCAAGTTCCATTTTTAAGCCCTGACTCAACAGACAATCTCACAAGGCAGAAGGGAAGAGTGGGATTAATATATTAGTCACTTGTAAAATTTGTCAGTGCCTCAATTACATTAGTTCCAGTAAAATATTCAAGGGAATAAAAAAAAAAAGCTTCTTCCTCTCTATCTACTGAATCTGAGAAGGATACACTTAGCCTCTATCACAGATTTGTTTGTTAAATTCCAGCATATCAATGTACGTTCTTCAAAGGTCAGCACTGTGCTATGTCCTTTATTGTACTAGTCCTATATCCGTACATAGGGCTACGAATAATTACGTGGTTGCTTATCAGCAGATGTTGGTTGGACACATGAATAAATGAACAAACTACTGTATATACAAGTATCTGCTACTATGTAATGCAGGAAAGTAGGGTAACAAAAGAACCACACGAATTTCCAGTGAGAAGGAGGAGAAGCCTCTGAGTCACCCCATTTGGCAGTCCTGCCCCGGCCATTTGTTCTGTATGGTTTCATTTCTTCCATCAAGGAATGTGTATAACTACTCAACATGAGTCTGATTTCACTTATGGAAAAGCCACCTGGGATCTGGACCCAACTGCAAGGAGTGAGAAGGAGGTAAATGAGTGGTATCACAAACTTACTATAAAGCCAGTCCTTTAGACGTTACTCAGGTATTTTTTTTATTATCCATTCTGAGTCACTTAATCAGAATTTGCAAGCCCAAGGTATCTGGTGCATCTTCAGCAGATGCACCAAACACTTCTAGAGCATTTACTCAATGAAAACCATTTTGGAATATATTTATCAAAATATTTTAGAAATTTTTTTCAATTTGCCAAAGTTAAAAATGCAAATACACGTTTCTTTTGCTTTAATTCCACTGGCTTGGAATAACCTGCTTGATTAGACACACAAAACTTGAAGGACGTATATAAATATCGGTGCTATAATATAGTCAAAAGTTATAGCTATACTTGCCAACATGCAGTGACTTGATCAAGAGTGATTTGTATTTAGCATTTTTTTTCTAATTATACCTCTGTTGTAATATCTAGCAGTTATTGCAGGAAGTACACAAGCAGGCATAGGTCATCTAGCTAATTTCAAAGCAACAGATGCCAACTGTGGATACAGTAGCAAGACCACAACTTAAGTACCAATGCCTAAACTTGTTATAGAGAAATTTATAACAAGTAAAGGCAGACAAACAAATCCAGATTGCCTTTCCATAAAGCCATTAGAAATGACCTCCAATCTCCCCCCTGCCCCTGCAAATTCTCTTTAAAGATACCCATGTAAATCTGCTCAAAATAATGTCACTAAATTCTATGGCCAAGATAAAGAAGTTCCTTAACTGTGATTTGTTGCAACAAAAAATGAGGCACAGATGAATCACAAAGATGTAAGATTGGGAACTGTGTGGAAAACACTGTGATGGATGACACATCTCATTAAATATAATTTTATGTGATCGGTTACTGTATTACCCTGTTTAATTGATTTATATACACTTTAGGAAGCTTTTTACTGTTTAGAATGTAATTATATACTTTATAATTGAGTACATAGTTGATTAATTACAATGTTTATGGTCATTTCAATTAAAAGCTGGATATCAGGCCCATGGTCAGGAACCTACCCTCCCCACCTTTAAACACTGCTTCTACAAATAATATTCTATGAAAATGAATTATACTTAATCTATAAGACTTTTACTTACAGCACTGTTCCCAGTGGGACATTTATATGTAGTAATCAAGGGGCTATGTCTTCCGGGGAGAATCGTCTATTCCTAAGTATCTTTGGTGCAGGGTCATTCTCAATATTTTGAAAAGTTCTTTCCAAACAATTTTAGAACAAGAAAAGAATTATCAATACAGATCATTTGTGCCCAGTAGGAACTCAGTCAATATCTACCCATGAAAACTTTTCTGAATTTTCTTCAATTCAATGTTTTGGTAGCTTTTGTATTCTTTAAGAAGAACAATGAAAAGTTAATCTCTCTCCTCAAGGAAAAAAAAAAATCAGAAAACATAATTTCATCAAATCTCCTTCAAAGGAATTTCTTTTCTAGCTTATCTGCTCAAAGCTGCTTAAGATATGGTAGTCAATATCAATAAGGAAACATTTGACCCAAAGAGATAAAGTCTGGAGGTATGATCATTTGATGAATGGTTTGCCCTTATCAGCTTGTAATTGCTATTATAAACCCAACAGAAAGGCTCCCTTCCACTCTCTTTTCTGAAATAAGCCTCAAAGAAAAAGGAGTGGTGGTGTCACCATAAGCCTCAGGCATCGAGCATGTGCAGTAGCCACTGATTGCCACAAAGACAGCAGGTGTTGCCTTAGTTAAAATTTAGTCTCTGAAGGGTTACGTTTTATAGCCTATGATACATTTGTTCATACAATATTTCATTTAATCCATACAGCAATATTTTGGGGTTTGTAGCTCTTATCATGACCTATAATATATATATACTCGCTTATTATTTGTATGCCTAGACTCTAGACTTCAGGAGGGCAAGAACTTATGAATGTTTAATCCACTAAGGTTGACTCAGGGTTTAATGCAATGTTTGGTACATAATAAGTTCTCCCTAAATATATTTGTTGAATTGACAAATGATGACCTTAACTGAAAGAATAGGTGGATGGATGAATAAATGCGCTCTGCTGAGGGGATCATCATGTTCATTTTAAAGCTAAGGAAACTAAGGCTTGAACATGGAGCTGCTTATGCAGAGGGGGTAGGCACTTAAGTCAATGTCTGTCATATCTTTGTGTGGATGTTACCTTCATCCAATACACAAAATGGTGAAACAGGAGAGGGTACACCACCAACTCAGTCTCTGTGTAACCTTGATCGTAACTATTATTGCTATCGTTTTAAGACTACTATACCAGAAGCACGGTGATCAACATTTTCCATACATTATCTTGGCCAATCTTTAGCACAATCATGGGAAACAAGTATTATTATTCTTGTATACAAGATGAAAAAACTCAACAAAGTTAACTAATTTAACAAACAACAAAATGAACAAAAAAGTAGCAGACAAAGCATTACAGAAACCTGAGGGTAAATTTCCTAAATCCTTATTACTTATTACCCAAAGATGAGTAGACAACAGCAATGGCAAAGTGATGGTTTCATTTCTAAGGGCCACAAGAAGCCTCTAGTTCAGCATCCAGTAGTGGCTGAATCAAATACTGATTTATTCCAGACTCTTCTACCAACACATTTTATTCTAAGAGTCCCAATAACACTCTTTCTGCATCTGTGGTAATAGGCTCATATTATTTCCCTCCATTTACTCAAAGGACACTTGGAGAAACAAGGAGAAAATTATGTTTACCAGCTAAATTCTACTGTGACAGTTTGGGAGATAGAACACTGATGTGAAAAATCACCCATAAACCCTCATAACCTCCAACCAAAGTTTTCATGTCTGTGGATTAGGTGGCTTTGTATTCTTAGTTTATTTTACCCACAACTCCACCAATCCCAAAAGGCTATAAAGAGTAGCTGCTCTGACTGCCCTCCCTTAGAAGTGGGACAAAAAGACTCATCAGGTTAAAAATTGTCAACACAAGTGTGCCAAACCGTGTAGATATACCTCAGCCCTCTCTATCCTTTTCCAAGTTAAAGATCTTCCAGGAAGCTGCCCTGACCATGCTGGCCATAATTATTATCTTCTTTTCAATTGCATGTAGTCTTCATAACACAGCTAGCTCCTTATTCTTCTATGGACAATTTGTTTTATGAATCAGTTCAAATATATTTACTTACTTTTCCAGGTAGCCTGTATTCTCCAGTGTGCCTAGGGCATAGTTCAGAACAGCTATCACTTGTGGCTTGACTGGGAGATCAGAAATATCCCTCTTAAATTTGTCCAAAAGCATTATTCTTATTAATTTAATAGGTAAGCTTCCCTTCACTTGATCACTGTCATGTTCTACTCTCTGTCTTTCTATTCAGAGTCACAGCTATCTGATTCCTCTTTGTCCCCGCCCACCCCCATTCTGCCCTCTTTTTCCCTGATCTGAACAAGAGTCTATTGCTTGTGATTTGATGGTCTGCTCTAAATCTTTAGCCTCTTCCCCCATCAAATCAACTTTAAACTGACCAATCCTTTTGGCTCTTCAGCATTTCATTCTCCTGGTATAAGAATATGCCTCAGAATGTGGTGATGACCTGCTTATGTGTATATAAAATGCTCTTGGTCAAGTTGTTGTGTGTAGGTTGAAAAGGACTTTTCAATATATACATGGAACTCTGAAGAAAGCAATACTTCTTTTGGGGCTAGTCATTTATAAACTATGAATGATGGCTGAAGGAGGCACTGTGGGGAAGAGATCCCTCACTTAAATTTAAGGTGCAAACCCATGGACAGTTGGAACTAATGGATATTTTAATAAGCATTTTGTTACTTTCAAACATTTGACTATCTACTAACAAAGTACATCCAAAGAGCCGTATTATTTTAATGAACAGATAAGGGTTGTCTATAGCAAAGGATGTGACCTGGCCAACATCAATGGGCTAAAATCCTCAAAACAGTCTTCTCTGAATCAGCCACTACCAGGTAGTTCTGCCACTCCTACTAGGTGCTAGGGAAGGGTGGGAGATTTGCCTCAGTGTATTTAAAGTCCAGAAAGGGGAAAGAGATAAACTCAGACGCATGTCTCTTTGGCTTGTTTTCAGTATTTCCTTGTTCTAGAGACCTCATCTAAACTCTTAAGAAAATAGATGAGAAGTTAGTGATACTGGCTCAATGGGTTTTGCTGTTCTGGTCAATGAACAATTTTAACACTGTACTCCAGTTACAAGAGATCTCTGCAGATTGTTCACACTCAGGATTTTTGGTTTGTTTTGTTTTTTGGTTTGTTTTTAATTTAAATTATTAGTCATTTTCCTTGCCAAAAAGTATGCTCCTACCTTCTTTCTGTCATTTTAATTCTTTATAAGACCTAGCGAATATTTGCCCGTGGGAAACACAATGACTTTCATATTCTTTCATTGATGGCCCTTAAATCATGTCAAGTCCACAGCCAAAGCCACAAATGAGGAATGTGGCTGTGGGGCACAAGGAAAGTGGTGAGGTTTTCAAAGCCCCCCATGCCCTAGTGGGTTAAAAAAAGGAAGAATGTCCCTTAGTTGGGAACCCAAGTGCTGTCTGGAAAACGTCAGTCATAGCATGGGTTTTAGAAACTCAAGAAAGTGATGTTTGGAGGGCTTAAGACTTCATCTAGTCCAGCCCACTCGATTACATCAATTTTATAAACTATGCTCATATCATAGAGAACAAATTCTATTTCAAAAAAGAAGAGGATTAGAGAACTTGGGGCAGGAGAATTATCCCGGCTTTAGAGCTACTAAAATGGTTATAAAATGTGAAGCTATGTAATACTGCGTCTTATTTCTATTTTTCCCAAAAGGAGAAAATTACAAATCATTAATAACTTCCCTTCTCTGACTTCTCTCTATGTTGTATCATCTCTCAATTGTTGTGACTGTGCTGATGGCACCAGTTTCTTAAAGGCCCAGCTGTAAAATAAGTGAGCTAGCCAGAGACCTATTAACACCACAGTGATGTAGCCGCCCCCCCAATTTGTGCTTTATTTCATCTATGCCATTGGGTTTGTACAGCTCCACCTTAGGCTTTGAAATGCTGAAATAAATTAACTCCTCTATTTAGACATAAACACACTCCAGAAAGGGCCAGAATGGACCTTGTGGTTCGCACATTCAGTCCAGGGCAAAGAGAGCTACGTCCCTGTAAATATCACTAACCATAATCTGAATTTTCTAATTTCAGAAACTCATTCCTCTAACAGAGTAATATTTATAGAAAATGAAATTTGTTTTTTCAGTTATGCCAACTTTCCCTTTCATATTAAAATGCTACATATATTCCAGAACATGTTTACAGAATTTTCCCATATTTCTAAATAAACACACAAAAGAAGTTCTGAAATATATACATTTGAAAGATGACTTTGCACACACTGAGTTATTCCCAGATGTTTTAGATTCTGAATTTCTCAATAAACGAATAACATGCTAGGAAAGCAAACACAGGCTGACAGTATTTAGTCTAAGTTTTTAAAATGGTATAACATGTGTGGCTAAAAACAATTTTCAATAACTATATTTCATGATCAGCAGTTATTTAAGAATTCAAAATTAGCACTTGTAGGGTTCATTTAGTTCTTATAAATGTGGTCTTTAGGATAATTTTAATTGTTTTGGGTTTCTCACAACCACATGGCAGCAACAACTCTTGCCTTCTATCTTCCGAGTTATATATATACATATATATATTCATGTGACAAACCCGTGATCCCTGTTCACTGCCATGAGAGTGCTCATTAACAAGCCTCACAGCCCCACAGTCAGTTCTGCGAGCTTTGAACCAGTTCCAGAACGAGGGCTACAGCAAATGGCAGCCTGGCCTTTTCACTTCTTCCATTTTTTTTTTTACATTAAAAAGAAAAAAAAGGCAGAAAACTCCCAACAACTGCTCCTTTCACACCTTTTATCTCCTGTATAAATTGGTAATATTCACTCATTAAATCTCAAACTTTGCTACATTCTTATGTAATGCTTAATTCTCTTCTCTGGGGTTGGCTAGTGAAATGTCTTTAATTAAAAAAGCTAAAAGCACTCTAAATCTGGATGGCAGACTCATTTCCAGGGCATTCAGGCATGTTGTCTAATTTTAAAACTCTGACAGGATACATGTAAATTTATGCAAGTTTCATAAAAGTCACAATTTCCTCCTTGAATTCGAGCTAAAGAAAATGCCCCCGAGCTCTTTTCAAAGCTGTTTGTTTTACTGGAAAGCTCATTTTGCCCATTGTGTTGGAGGTGATTATTCTAAAGAATATCCAGTGTCAGAGTCCCATCAATCCACTAAGAATCAAGGAGTTAAATTTCTCTACTATTGATCAAATAGGCTCTTTGATCACTATTTTATGGCTCTTAAACACAAATGGGGGAGGGGAGGGGGAAAATATTATCATGCAAATTATTTTGGTTGACAGTAATTAAGAAATTATATGTTAAGAAAATCAGTAATTGTTCACATGAGTCATTAATGTGTTTTCATTCTTTGTAAAACTTTCTGGCACGCCCTTCCTTTCTTGCTTTAAAAAAGCAAGGACTGGAAAATATGCATAGTATTTGGAACCCAGGGGAGTTACATATTAATTCAAAGTGTAGTTTTGTGGAAACTCAAACGTGTTCCCATCCTTCTTGTTTCTATCACCCTTTACCCAGGACTTCACTCCAGAACTTTGGGGTAGCCTCCTTGAATGTGTGAGGCAGGGTCTCCTATGGGCCGGGGCTCTTCTCCTCCCTTCAGAGGGCCATTACTAGAAGACCCAGGACTTAGAAAATCTATAAGAAAAACCACAAAATGGGGAAATCAAAACCAGCTCAGCCACGGGCAATTAACCAGTCCGTGCTAATTCTGTTGCTCCCCAGAAGCAAATCTTCACTCTGAATTAAACCTTTGCCAAAGTTTGTTTTGGAAAGGTCTTAAATCCACAGGAAAGAGACTAACAGTATATGATGGAAGGCTGAGACAGGCTCCCTCCCCAACAGTTGGGACACCTTCGAGTGAACTCAGGTTAACTTACAAATCGCCAATCCCTAAAAGAGCAGAAACTAAAATTACATTTGTTTTTATTGAAAGACAGCCTCAAGTGCTGACATGTAGTGTATGACATGTGATACATAATAATACTCTTAAACCAGTTCTGACATAATATCTCCGGCGGCCTAATAACCACAAATGATTGCTTTAGTTAAGAACTAGCCAGAAGCAAAATAGATCCATGTAAAAGTAGCTTGAACCATAAATACCTCAACAATATTTTATGTCACTTTGTAAAAGTTAAAGGAGTCCTATAATAATTAACAACAAAAACGCCATGTTCTTTACTATTGTGTGTTGGTTGTGAAAGGTTACTTCATAGTCCCGAGGCTGCCAGTGCCGTAAATTATGCAGGCACCAAGAAGCATTAAGGAGAAATAATAGCAATTTAAACGAAGGCTGACGTAATTCATGATAAACAGTCATTGGAAAATATTACGATGTTGTCTTTTTTGAGTAGGTTTAATCAGAAGAATGTGACCATATTCTAACATAAACCACTTCTCTTTTCCATTGTGCTAGCACTTGGAATGTTGGCACTCACCCTAGCTGCAAGGTTCTTATTCACAATAATTGCTGAATCCAGAGCTCTAACACCTCCAGGGAACCTAACAATGTAAATTTGGTATTCTGATTGATGGAAGGAGCTTCCAAGACAAAGCTCAAAAGCTCTGGGCTGCACGGTGGTCCAAAAGAGGGACTGAAATTTGAGACGCTTGTAGCCAGGATGCCTTAAAGAATACAAATCAAAAAGATGGCTGAGTAATGTAAACATCGAAGAATTACTTTATTGTCACGTCTAATAGAACCTTGAGATATGGTATAAATCCCACAGCTGTTCTGATAAAAGCAAACCTTTGTCACAGATTGTTCTGTGTGAACTGTAAATATAGCAACGCATTAAGAAGCAAGCACGACGAGGAAGACCAAGCTTGCCAATTTTCATTAATGCAAAATATTGCCAGGTCAAGCAAGGATGGTAAGACATGACCATAAGATACGGTGGCCAAGCAGATGTTTATTTCTGAACAATACAAATAATTGTTACCTTTAATATGGAGCTGGGAGGAGGGAACTTCTGTGCATAAAAACTGATCAGAGGAAGGTTTTCCCCACCCATCCCCCAAAAAAGCTCAGGAACATACCAACACGGAGACTAGACAATATTTACATCTCTGGAATTCACCCAGTCTTTGGGAGTATAAAGAGAATAATGATATTGCTATTATAAAGTCTTCCAATGTAGAGTTCATTTAAAAGTCTTTAAGCCAGCTATTGATTATCTGTGTCGACGAAAGAAGGCAAGGATAAAAGAAAACACAGAACATCCAAGAGCTTATTTTCCCCAACGGTTTCTATTTCATTCATGATCCATTCTTTCCAAAGGCCATTAAGAGCAGCAGAAGTGATTTCATTTTTTCTTCTCCTTTTCTCTGCCAACCTTCAGGTGGAGGTGCTAATGAGCTGGAATTAATTCAAATGCAGGCAGAGGAGACCTGCCTAGGAAATCAGGGACCTGGATAATTTACATAGTAGGGTCTCTGTACCTGATAATCAAAAATTAATTGCCACCTTCCAAAGATCCTTTAAAATATCCATTATATAGCAAAACAGACTATTTCTGATTCTGGGGCTCTTTTTCTAACTGAATGTATTTAAATAGTCCCAGAGGTCAAATAATCCGGCTACTCCTCTAAAAATATTCTTTCAAAATATGATAAATGGCTTTCTTTGGCATTTATACTAATAAAAACATATTTTATCTCCTCTTACCACACAAACCTTACTTTCTCTAAATAGCCCATTGCAAACATTATCAGTGAATTTTGCTCAGTGTACAAATATTTTATGTATTACAATGAGTAGCAGAACGCAAAACTTGCAAATATTTATTTTTAGACATACGGGAAAAAAAAGCAATTAGAGCTAAAAATGTGAAGAATGAAGAGCTCACTTAGAAGCAATTACATGGGACATGCAAACTGTTCTGCCATCAAACTTTTATTCAGACGCTGTACAGCATATTAAGAAATATCACTTGCACAGAAAAAAAGAAAATATCATTTCACAACTGAAAATACCCAATCACTATAAACAACATCTGGGGGTCATTAATAACTTACTCTGTAGCTGAATTAGCCAAATAAGTGGTCTGACTCAGAATTCTTAAATTTCTATTTTTGAAGAAAACAACGAAACATAACACCATGACTTAATATTCTCAAATATAGATGCTATCTGGGCAGTCGATGTAAATATACAAACGTATGTACACATAATGGTCACTTTGTGTCCAAATACGAGGCACACAGTGTTTATGCATTAATGACTACCTCCCCCTAAGTGATGTCTGTTTTTGTTTTGAGGAAGTTTAAAATTGTCATATTGAGGTTACTTTCTTTGCTCAGAGCCTCGTATGTAATTAGCATATTTTTCAGGCTGGTAAGAATCTGACCATAAGCAGCATCTGAGAAGCTTCCCATCTCAAACTACTACAAAGCCTTTCGTACATAGACTCATAACACATTTAAGAACAAGCACACTGTTTAAATATTCCAGCCCTAAGATAAAAGAACTAACAATTTTACTGCCACACAAGCCACTGTACTGAAACACCCTAAATATTTATACTAACAGGAGTTGAAAATAGTCTCAGAGAACAATGCCAAAATATTTTTCCACTCATTAATAGCAACAGTCTTTGGGAAGACAGATGCCAAAAAGCCAGCACTTTCCTAATTTACTGGGTCCCATCACATGGTCTGTTATTATAGGTTTCATGGGTCGTCAACACACTGGTTGACTTACGGGCAGGGGAAAATAGTCTTTAAGACAATTCATATTTACATTTTTTAAATGTCTCTAAAAATCTCTCTGAAAAGCACCTAATTTCGATTGCAAGACGCACAATTCTTTCACATTTCAATGTCTCCAGGTTCAGTGATCTCTCGATTGATGGCATTTTACAATTAAAATGCTTTTTATTTCTTAGCGGTACCAATAAAAATGATGTGTATTACAATGTTGTCTTAGATATGATGAAATATAGTACCTAGTTCTTTGGTCTTTAGCAGGGGTCAGCAAATTTTTCTGTAAAGAGTCAGAGCATAAATATTTTCAGCTTTGCGGGGCATACTCAACTCTGCCCTTGTAGCACACAGACAAAGATAAGACAGAAGCGCATGAGTGTGGCATGGCAGGGTTCCAATAAACTCTATGGAAAGGCGATGGGCCAGATGTGGCCTGAGGGCTGTAGTTTGCCCTAGGTAAACTAGATTGTAATCAGCACACTGACCTAGGAGAACAGACCCAGTGGTGCACACTGGTATAACATCAGGTCTGATGCTATACTCGCTGAAAGCACAAAACTTGTCAAACTCTGCAGTCTTCCCAGTCTAACGACTTGCCTACAGCAGGTGCTCAATGCATGTCAGACAAGGCTGAGGGGATTGGCCATGTTTAAACTCACACGAATCACTAAATGGACATTGTTGAGGCACGGGGAAGCAGAGACTGCGCAGGTGAGTGTGAAGTACGTAGCTAGCTACCCATGTAGAAACATTGCCTTATATATTTGACAAAAGTCTCCGAAATTTTGGGTCAGATTCTTATAATCATTATTTAAGTAAATTGGAAGAGTAAACAGTCTACTAAAAAGAGCAACACAGCACACCTTATAAGAGCACTGACTGTGTAGTACAATCGGTTTGAATTCCAGCTCCACCTCTTAACTAGCTCTGTCGGATGACTTTCTTAAACAGCTCTGAGCCTCAGCTTTCTCACCTGCCAAACAGGAGTAACAATACCTATATCTCAAAGTATTGTGAGAATTTAAGAAGACAATGCATGTAGTAAGTGCTTGATAAATGTTAAAGTAGGCTTCACTAAGTGTTTCACTGAAGTGATTAATCATATTAAATAAAATTCATTAAATGGATATCATTTAGGGATGCAAACTATATTTAGGCACCTAACAGAGTGCCTGACGCATAGTATACTCTCAATAAAAGGTATGAGCTATTGTTATTATTACTATTTTTTAATTAACCAGAATTCTCAAGAAATGAGCTGTCCTAGTTAACAAAGAATCATTGTAGATCACTATTTGTTTCTCTTATAGAATGCAAGTATGTGAGAACAGAAAGGGATATTGAAGATTGTTCAGCCCAGAGGTTCTTAATCTAAAGTTTTCCATAGTCTGTGAATCCTGAAAAATACATGCAGAATTTTCTATATTTGCTTGATATGTTAATTTTTGCCAATAACATTCTTCAAAGCCACGACGATGATGATGATGATGACATTTGCGTGCACATTTTTATGAGAAATTTCATAGCTTTCATCAGATTTTCAAAGGGGGTTGAGATCCAAAAACACTCAACAGTCCAGTCCAACCTTCCATTTTGCATTTAAGACATGGACACACAGAGTTAACTGAGTTGTTGAAGGCCCCGATTTGGTATGAGGGTCTGATTCTGAACCCAGTTCTCCTGACTCTTAGTCAAGTGCCCTCTCTAGTGCATTGTGCTTTTTCTTAATTTCTAGCAGTAGAAAATATGTCTCTAAAATCATGGCTCTGCACTTTTACTTAAGTCAAGGCCTTTTACCTGAGCTTGTAACTGCCCAAGGAATATACCTTATCTTCTGCTGCTACTTCTCATCATACTCTAAAAACTCATGTCACCACCAGCTGAAAATCAATGGTCCTTCCATCACACCTGGACAGAAACAATTAAAGAAGAAGGAGCTGGCGGTAATAATTATTTGTCAACTGCCATTTTCCATTACCATTGCCATTGACTCAAACTTTAGGCATTCCTACAACACTGAGTCTCAATCTTAAGTATAATTAAAATATTAGTAACAAGACATTACCCATTCAAATTCAGGAGGTCTGAGACTAAAAATCAAAATTTTAGTAAGTTCTTCAGGAGACTGATGCTGACATGAAAATTTTGCCTAAGCTCACTTTCTTGCCTAAGCCTAGTATTTGCTGAAGAAATTTTTTTCCTGTTGTGCTTTAGAGCCATGCAGAACTCTGGATCTTCCTTCTAAACACTGGTTCTCAGTGTTCACAACCATAGCTGAAGAAGGTTCAGCAGATAGGGCTGATTGTAAACTAAGCCCATAGCTAGCTCTGATTATCTGAGATCTCTGCTATTGCTTAGAAGTAAAAGAATTTTGTCAATAAGAGATGCCTGGAATTTATCCTAAAGAAACCACTGAAATGCTGATGATTTTATATATAAAGATGCTCATTATGCTGGTAGTTATACATTAAAGCAACAAAACAAAGCGAAACCCTGGAAGAAATAATAGATAACGTTCTAATAGAAAGGGATTATGTGAACCCTGATAAATTCATTTATGTAGTATTATGCAAATGTTAAAATGGTGTTTATAAAAATGTTTATAATAATTTGGGGAAATGCTTGTTTTATAATCAGTAAAATTTTAAGATACAATAGCCGCATATATAAAATGTTCTCAAGTAAATAAAAATGCTTTGGAAAAAGACTGGAAGGAAATAGATGAACGCTGATGAGATTATCGATGCTATTTAGGGAGGCAACAAAGAGTGGATAAGCATACCAGCTTTGAAGCCAGATAAACCTGAACTGGAATCCAGCCTGTCCACTTACTAGCTGTGTGACTTTGGGCTGATGTAACCTTTCTTAAACTCTGTTTCCTTCCCTGTGAAGTGATGGTTAATATGAGCTTCCTTACAGGGGTGCTCTAAGGAGTAAGATATATATGCAAAGGATTTTATAAGGCCTGACATATGATAGATGCTCACAGAAAAGTGTCAATTATTATTATTATTATTATTATTGTTATTATTATTATTATTATACTTTCTGTAATAATTGACACTTCAGAAAAGTGTCAATTATTACAGATTATTATATAATCTGTAATAATATAATAATAATAATAATTATTATTATTATTATACTTTCTGTAATAGAAATTACAGAAATTGCATAATGAGAAAAATATTTTGGAAAGCAATGAACTGCTTTTTACCATTTACTTTTTTTTTTTCATCCTTGGAATACCGTACGAAGGGGATGAGGGAAAAGGGGGGCATCTGGTTAACTGAAGATTCTGGTTAATGAGGGTTTGCTGCATAGAATCTTGGCAGCTGTGATGTCCCATCTGTTAGCACTGGACCACATTCGGGGGAATGGCATTAAAGGCACAGGTTGGAAAGCAGATGCCCAAATCCCATTGTAGTCTCACCACTGCCACACCAATGTTTGGCCAATGATTTTTCCGATCAGCTCTTCAGCTGCCCAGTGGGGTTAATGACACCTGTCCTCCTGGTTACATGGAGTTGTTCAGAGGCATTGCAGACGGGGCGAAGACCATTTGAAAAGTATGAGGAGTGCTCTTCCCTGTGAAGTTCGTTCGTCTCCTGTGAGATGTGAATGGCAGGTCTGCGGGTGGGAGCAGTTGCCACACATGGGAGTGGCAGGGCCTAGCTCTCTGCATCTCTGAGGGAGGGCACCTCCTCAGCTTAGACAAATGACATTGGCAACAAAGGTTGTCAAGACAATTTAACAGGGGGCTCCACAATTATCCTTGTTTCTTCTAGTCCTGGCACATTTCAACTTATTTCTTTCAAGAACTATGGGACAGAATGCATTCTCTATAGCATGGGACCAGTGATATGTTCATGGGAACTGTAAAGACAAATCTCAAAAGAACCAACTAGTAGTACCAACATTCTCTCTCTGAAGGTGTATGTGCTGGGGATAGGGCAGGAATCAGTACCCTGAAAAAGCATAGTTTCTTGTACTGTGTGTGATCTCTCTATAAAAATAGTCTCCTATTTTAAAGACCTAATGTTCATGTCTGGGACTGTGAGGAAGAAGTGTGACCAGCTAAATCCTGTGCTTTGTCAACTTCCCTCACCCACGATCCTCCATGGAACTCAGAATTCCGAGAGATAAAAGGCCTCATCCTCATCTACAAATAACAGGGAAGCCATAAGTATCCTTGGGGCATAAGTGCCATCCACCAAGTAATCTTCCTAATGATAAACATTATACTGGCTAAATTTTTTCTTTCTCAGCACTTTCTGATATGATATGATTCTAGCCTGAACTGTGATCTGTGCTGTGTCAAAGCATTGTATGCTAATTGACTTACCACTTGTCAAAGCATTGTATGCTAATGGCTTGACCACTATTCCTTGATTTTTACAAGGAATTCATATCTGTGAGTTAAAGACTGAAAATGTCAATGTATTGACTGCTGGCTACCATTTGATCTAACTTAAAGACACTCATTAGCTTCCTCAGAAAGAACACCCTTCTAGGTTGTGTAGACTCCAGGGTCTGTAAAGTATCATAACAAATGAACAATCTTCAACCAAAGACATTGATCAATTTATGAAGACTGTTCCAATGGTTTGAAAAGTTGAGTAAATGTTGAGAAAAAACAGTTCTTTTGAGCTATGTGCTTGCCCCTGAGAATTAAATCAACTGGCAATAAACTAAAGCTTAAAGATTGAGGTCAAGAAATATGTGTTTCTAAGAAAGGAGATAAAATGATGAAGATCTGAAGCCCTCTAGAATTTAGCAGTGTTTTTTTGTTTTGTTTTGTTTTAATTTCAATAAACATGTTGATACAGAGATGAGTAAGGCATGAATTCTTACCCTCTCTAGGAGCTTAGAATCTAGTGAAGAGAAAATGCAATACAATTTATGAACTTAAATACCAAGCAGAAGAAAAAACAAACTTTGGAAAAGTACTGAATAACACAGAAGGGACAAAAATTTGAGTATTAAAGATGATTATTCTGAAGCAACCCTTTCAACCTAGAAGCAGCCCTTTAAACAGCTGAGAAACCAAGCAGGCACCTCACTCCTTTACCTTCTACTGCATAGTTGGTGCATCCTTCTTTTTCTTTCTTGTAGATCCAAGAAAAAAATTTCAATTTAGTAAGAGACAAGTTGATTTTTCCTCTGAGAGACTTCCCCTGGGCCCTAACCACAATAAGGCCTCTGAGAGGAGGACCCAGAAACATGTGCTCCTTCAGGGAGGAAGGTAAGATCTTCTAGAAAGAAAAAAAAATTTGTTTGTGGAGGCTGTTCTTTTTGTCTACGCTGAAAGCTAAAAATGGCAGAGGAAATAATCCCTTTCTTTGAGCTTCAAAGTCCAGAGTATTTTCCAGCTCCTCACCTGAAATAACTTCCTCTTTTTTGAATCCCTCAAGGTCCAGTTGAAGATCTACTTCCTCTAAGAGGCCTCTTCTGACATCTGAGCCCTCTTTCATATATATTTTAACCACCTCATTTAGCCCTTAGCAGACTGCCTTACAGTGTTTGTTATAATGCAAAGCTTTCCCATTTACAAAGTTGGGCAGCTATCATCTCCTTTGAACATCAGAATAACTCTTGACTCTTAGCTCCATGTTCCTCTCACTTTGTGGTGGAAAAGTCTGCCCACTGGGATTAGCAGACTGGATGGTGAGGACACTCACTCCCCCTTCAGCAACATGCTAGATCTGTGACCTTGTAGCTGTGTTACCACAAAGTTGCTCATGGTAAAATGCAGGATTGTTAAGAGTCACAGATAATTGTAGTAGACCACTGCTCTATGTCTTATCTCAGTCAACTTGATTTTTAAATATCTTGGGAGCAGAGACCAATATCCCAACAATGCCAGGAGTTCTTAAACAGAGTTGGTGCTCAATGGATGAATGAATGAAAAAGTACCCAGGAAGCATTAGAACATACCAGTCTTTTTCTGCGCAAGTTCCATCTGTTCTTTAGTCCTCCAGAATGGTGACTGGAGAGCCAAAAAGGCTACTCACAGAAGAGATTCTTAGGGAGAGAATTTCTAGGCAACTTCCAAAGGGAGCATAAAGCCCAGATGATGGAATTGGAATCAAGGCCCATGCCAGCCAGCGATGAGAAGATTTCCTGAGCAGGCAGTGCAGGTGGCTCTGGTGCCAAGAGCTTGGCTACTCCGCCTCCTTCGAAAACCCATTACCAAATCATGGCAAGTGAAATTAATTTTAAAAAGGGAAATGATTTATGGGTTATAGGAATAAAGAAGTGATAGAAGCAGGAAAGCCTGTATACATTTCATTTTTTGAAATTAGACCTATAATTTTTTCATTAAAGAAGGATGCCAAGTTGGGAAAGCCAATGTATTCTAGGCAGAAAATTACAGAGAGGTGGAGTCCTGTAAGCATTGCAATCCTGTTTCTTAAAAAGAGTCTCTGAGAACACAGGGTAGTTTACTATCTGCCCCCTTCAACTTCTAAATAGTTTCAGTTCTCAAAGAGCTCTATATTCACATCTGCTTCTCTGAGATCGGAAGCCATTGGAAGATCTGAGCAAGGAAGTGATAACTTTGGTTGGTTTGTTGAAAAGAGACCAAAGGACAGCATGGGCTAAAGCAGGGAGACAGCGGTAATAGAAACAAGAGAGGATAGCAGCTGTCACCAAATGGCTTTTAGATTTTGAATCTTTATGGTCATTCCTTTCCTAACCACGCCAACATGCAACGAGCTCTCTAAATCTTGCAGAACTTATTATGCATTCATCATCCAGAGACCTGGAGATCAGTTATCTGTTTCTAGCTAGCCTGATCTCAGAGAGACTGGAAGATATTTCTGAGCTAGGTCCATGGTAATCTAGGAGGCAATCTAGTGTAATGGTTAAGAGCTTGGATGTGGAGCAAGATCATCTAGGTTCATGTCCCGGTTTTGCCACTTGATAGCTGTATAACATTGCTGTGCTTAAGTGTTCTTATCTGTAAAATGAGGGAGAATGATGATACTGACATACAGCATGCATGTATCCATTCATTAATTTAACCAATGTTTATTACACACCTTCTATGTGCCAAGTATTGTTCTGGTTCCTGGGCACACAGTTGTGAACAAGACAGAAAAGTTCCCTGCTCTTCAAGAGCTTACATTATAGCATGGGTGGGGAGGTGGGGAGATAGAGTATACATATATAGAGAAACACATATAAGAGTTAATTTCAGATAGCGATGTGTTATAGGAAGATAATCCTACATTGGGTGATGAGATAGAGCTGGACTTGTGCAAAGGAGAAGGCTTCCCTGGGAGGAGACATCTGAGCTGCGGGCGAACGATAAGAAGGAGGCAGACCCATGATATCTGGAGAAACACTTTTCATGCAGAAGGACAAACAAGTCTTTCTGGAATTAGCAAACGTTGAATGATTTTTAGTAGCAAATGATACCTCGTTATTCCCAGCGGTCTATATAGGTATGAAACAATTTTGTGGGTGATTTTTGAAGAACCTCTAGGAACCCAATATGTGGTTAAGGTTGTGTTGGGTGGTGTGAGAATATAAGAAGACTTGGATAACAATGAATACTTAAGTAGCGCTTACCATGTACCATCTCAGTGCTTTAAGTCATTAACTCATTTAATCTTCACAACAACCCTGTAAGGTATGGTCTATATCTGCGAAGTCTGGTCCGTGGCTACCTGCATTGTGCCACTCCCCTCCCCACATACTACAGGGTAAATTCCTAAAGAGTGAGAAAAATTTCTGTCTCGTTGGCAACGGTGTGCACAAGAACCAGAAAAGGACTTGGCACATGGTAGGTATGTAATAGACATTGGTGAAAAGCATGAATGGATTAAGGGCACAGCGTTAGGCACTGTGTCGGATTCTTAAGCATTCCCGGACAGCCTCACCTACAGTCCACCTACTGGATTGAACTTAAATCAATCCAGTTCTCATGACAGGATAGAATGAAGGGATTTAGAGAGAATTTTCATTCATCAGGAGGATTTTAAAAATCAAGTGACTACAGACTTATCCTGAACCTCATTCCACCATCCCTACCCCCACCCAGCACTTTGCCTGTGATTTTTTCGATGATCTGGCTTTCCTATAGTTTGTACGTGTGTGTTTTTTAATTGATAAAAATATCCATTTCAGCCTAGAGAGAAATATGTTGATCTTGCAAATGTAATGGGATATAACTTTCTTGCTTTTCTAGATGAAATGCTAGGTGAAATATTAGCCAGTATAGACACAGATCCTTTCTTTTGGAGTGAACAAGAGTTTATTGTACTCGTGAGTCCAAATAGTTTTTAATAATCCATTGAGTCCACTCAGCTACAAAAGGAGTCCA
Organism: Pteropus medius; assembly: GCF_902729225.1. Lineage (NCBI taxonomy): Eukaryota > Metazoa > Chordata > Mammalia > Chiroptera > Pteropodidae > Pteropus > Pteropus medius. The sequence goes on along the minus strand of NW_024344378.1, from coordinate 38,363,253 downwards.
CAGTTATTTTAAAGTATCCTTTCAAGTTCCAAAAATAGAAGAGAAACCCACTAATCCTACCCATTCCATATATCATGACTCTGTAAATTAGTTTACAGTAGCAACATAATTTTTTTCATTAACCCCCCAAGAGAAATGGATGGTACCCTAGCTTCCAGTGCCTCTGCCCAAGGAACTCTGCTCTCCAGACTCTTTGTGTCTTATTGTCCCCAAAGCCAAGGCCATATGTTAATCGTTACGTGTATTACAGAGCACATCTGACACACCTCTACCAGCAGATTTATTTGGGTTTAGTTTACTATGTTGTCTGATGAACTTAACATTCGCTCTGTCTCTACTTTGGCAGCACATGCAATAAAAAGAAGGTACCAAGAGTGGTCTTGGTTAGACTGTTCTCTAATGATAAACAGAACCTCTAAAAAAGATCCAGGACAAAGCAGTCCTCCAAAGTGAGATCTCTACAGGTTAAGTCTTTTGCACAAACAGCAATGTAAAGAGGCACAACTCCTTTCTCACTTGGCTTCAATTAGAGAGAAATGTCTGCTTTGTTATCATTTGGGAGATCGGTGGGCACCCCGGGCAGGCCTCAAAAACCTGAACGTGGACATGGGCCAGGAACAAAGCCATCTGATCACTGAAATCCACTGTGACCATGAAACCTACTTTGGCAAGAAAAAAAATGTTTACTCACTTATAAATTCCCATGATCCTTAACAAAACAACTGCCTTTCCTTTCAATTCCAGAAAAACACGTGATGTTTAGAGGGGAAGAGGCAGAGTCCAGCTTGTCCTTTATGCTTCAAAATAGTTTTATACGTCCTCAGTTTTCTAAGTCAAAGTTTTGTCTTCTCTTCTGTTTCCCACCCTCTCTTTGCTTTTTCTTCTTTTGTCTATAATGTCATTATTTTACCCAACAAGAAAATGAAAAGGGAAAGTTCACTTCTGAGTCAGAAAAGCCTCTTTAAAATATTATAAAAAGTAGAAAACTTTTCTTTTCCATTAAGGTATCTAGTAAGAGTCCTGGAGCCTTAGGGAAATAATTTCTTTATTATTTAAAGAGTAAAATCTGTTTAGATGACAAGTTGTCCAAGGCTTAACAACCTGATAGAAACAGTAGAGAATCTTCATTTATCAAGAGGACTTTCTTTTTTTTTTTTAATCAAGTTAATACAGACTTACTTTGAGCCTGCCGAGTGGGCTGTTACTGCTTGATTTTAACACAGGACAAGTAAGGGACCTTATGTCACTCACCTAGAGGCACAGCAAATCAGTTGAGCCTTGATTAAACCTGGGCTATTTCTGAAATATTTACGTAGCCAACTTCTTCTCCCTGAAGGTCAGAGATTATGATGTTCCACACACATGGACCAAAATCATCTCATCTCTGTTCTTTTCAGGTGAATTACCATATCCTTTCTTTAATGCTATCCCATTCCTTAATCAAGAAACACACAAACACACACCCTACAACTCCAAAAAACTTAGAAGCACTACTTATGTCTCTATAATTCAAAACTCAGACTGAAATAAACCGCATGCTTTACTATTTTTTTTTTAATAAGACGTATCTCAATTTATTTATTTCCATCCACTTTTAAGGACTGACATCATCTCATTTATGCATATTGGGTCCACCTTACATCTCTCTGATAGAAGCCAGTACCTTAAAGTTATCCGTTTACCTACTGTACTGTGTGTGCCTCTGTTTGGCTTTAGCTGTCAACACTTTGCACATGTGAAATCAATCTGTGTGATAGTAATGTAAACATTGTGCATTATAAACTGGTGGACATTTTATTGTTCTACAGGAAAAATAGACAAAATGTTTACGTGTGTGTGTTTTCTCTACAACACAGACAATAACACAATATAAATGTCAGTATGTGCTTTACTAAAGAGGAACTGAATTATAAAAAGAGGTAAAAGAAAGTGGGGGGGACTGTTGGAGAATGCCTTATATTAGCAGATTATAACAGGACCGTGGGGGCAGGAATTATGCATAGGGTAAAGACTTGTATAAGAAAAAATTGTCATTTATAATGTCACTTCCCCTCATGTTATTACAATCTCATTTCCTAACTACATGTGCAATGCACCCAGTTTTCATAATGCTTTAATAGGGAGTCGTTGTTTTAGTTTTAAAAATAGCCAGTTCTCTTGTGCTAAGAGAAGAGCGCATTGCCTCTAAGAGCATTGTAACTGACAAGATGGAAGAATGTGGGCAGGATGTCGAGGCTGAAGCTTTTCAATCACCTACCATTAATATGATTCAATTTATGCTTATGTCATAGGTTTAGACATTGCACACTGCTGTAAGCAAGGAAAGGACTTGAATAAAATGCAGTGAAGAAAGCAGATGGTATGCTATCAAAACCCTTCAAGCCTAAAATAACCTTTCCCAAGTAAAGAGGATAGTTAATTAAAACCAGGATATATTTACTCTATTCTGAATTTCACAATGTAAATAAAAATCAGAATGACACTACTGTAATATGGGACTAAATGATGAAATTTCATCTATTCTATTCTTCTTTAATAGTTTCTAATCAAACTTTTCATTAACAGCTTCATAAAATTCTACGGAGAATTTATTTATAGGGATTCATGGTAGATTTCAATGCCTTACTTTTATTATTCAATTAAACTTGTTATTCAGTGGACAACATTGTAACAGTGGGGAGGGAGGAGGTAGCTGGGCAGTTAGGCGAGGTCGTCACGCAGCGCAAAGCTCATTTTCAGAGATGAATCCGGGGAATGCAAGTAAGCTGTACAGCACACAGAGAAAACGTGGGGCCTCCCGGCCCAGGAAGGAACGTTCAGTTCCAAAAACAGAGGCACTGCCTAGGTTCATCCCGGCCTTGGTCCGCGGGACTCACATGCGTGTCCCCCTGGTAGAAAGGGCATCAGGCCATTTATAAAGCTCACCTAGAGGGCAAGGCCCACTGACGGTGATGACTAAGGGCAAAGAAACCTAAGAGAGGCCAACAGTTGACCCAGAGGAAGGCAGCCATTCCTAACACGGAAAGTCTGGACATAAATTTTAAATGATCTAGATATTTTTCAATGTTTTCTGATAACCTCTTTCCTTATCCTTTAAAACCAGACAGTCCTGCTTTTTCCATAAGGCTTGCCCTGATCCCTCCCCATGATCACCATCTCCAGCCACTCCACCTCCCTAGGCCCAACCCACCGCAAAATTCCTACTGTACTTGCTTTCTGCAACACTCACCAACTACTTAATCACAGACTTTCTTGTAACATTAGTTAACCTTTCAGGTGTATTAATCCTGTCTTCCCCAATTAGATTTTAAATCATCAAAACAAGCAGGGACTGTGTTCTATTTATCTTTTGAGCACCCCCTCCCAACCCTACTCCATAATCCCATTTAATAGAAGAAAGCAAAAAATAAATTAGTTAATAAAATAAACATTATTTAATCATAGGAAAGTAGACACTGTCCTTTTGAGAAGGGCCTTGGAGGTATTTTATGGCAATTTATGAATTTCATGTGTCAAAGGTGTAGCTGCTAAATGCTATAAACTCTTTGCCATCAGCTCTACCATTCATCCACCTGGTGATATGGCTAATAAAATTTGATTTTTACAGCCCAGGCATACTGTTACCTAAATTACATTTGACCAATTACTGAAGTCACCGAACGTGTGGTACAGAATATATACTGTGTAGAAATTCATCTGTGGGCCCCCTGGCACTCACAGTAATCTGACAGAAGTGTTTCAGTCATCTGGCAGTGTTTAATATTAGGAACATTTGTTTAATGCTAGTCACTAATTAAATTTATGTTCTTCCACCAACTGTTAGTTGGTTGGAGAAACCCAACCCCACGTTTTAACAAACCCTTTAACTCATGTTGATTTTGAATACAACCAGTTGGAGGTTTAAAAGGGTTTTTCTGGAAATTTAGAGCGTGACCAAAAGTGGAAGGTGGGGGAGGGATGTCAGTGAAGGTGTTCGAGTCAGGTCAAAATAAGCTTTTTTTTGTTCACTTACTAAAACGCAATACTGTAAGAAGTACAAACTATTTGAAGTACATATATAACTAAAAAAAAAAAAAAGAGTCTCATATTCTAATTATTAAACTAGCCATCTATAAGCTCTTTAAAGATAGCTTTATTCCAAAAGAAAGCTTCCACTCAAGAGGCCGGAGAAGAAAAACAGCATTAAAATTAGCTATACCAGAAGAAAGTTCAGGAAAACATTAAAAAATCAGATGCCTGTGTTTGTGAGAACATTTAAAGCTAATTTAGAAACTCTTAACTATTGTGATCACTGTTGAATTGGAACTCCTTTCTATTACCAATTCTAGATGTGACAGCTTTGAAACTCAATGACTAATAACTCTTAAATTAGCCAAAAAGGTTAGAACATTTTTTCATTATATTACATTGTCAAACTCTAATTTTGAATACTCTTAAATGAGAGAAACCATTCTTTGAGTTTTATTTTGTGTCAAGAATTTAGAGACCTCTTCAGCAGCAAGCAGAAAGGGGGACTTGCAAGTAGGGGATATGGAAGGAAAACTCAAACTCTATGTATTGAAAAGGGAAGTTTTGTAAATGCTGATCTGAAAACAGAGGGTTTTTTTTTAAAAAAAAGATGTATTGGATACATCCATTTATCTACTTGAATATAAAGGTTTTTTCAGTATTAAAAATATGACAAATTATTCTTGGATGAAGGAAAAAGCTTGTATAAACACTATTACCCTGTTATAGATTGACAGTCATTTGACAAGCCAGAATTTTGAAAGGCATCTGAAAAGAGTTTGTAAAAAAAAAAAAAGTCATGTCCAATGAACTGTTGCATCTCCTTCTTCTCTTCTTTCTCTCCTTTCCTTCTTGGATCAGTATACCTCATCCCCCCATCCTCACCCCTCCTTTTAAAAATATCCCTCCCACAGCAGATACAGGGCTGCTAAAGTCATGAATAATTAGATTGGAGAGGACTCAGTGGACTCTCCAAACCACGCTGAGGCCGTGATGGTTAAGCAGAATAATCTGAATCTGAGTAATCTGCAAACTAGGGATAAAATGTTAGCCAACAGAATCGGGAAATATTCACACCCAAAGGGATCCCGTGCTCCTTTTAGGACAAGATCTCGACCTCTTCACCCAGGTACCCATGAGGAATTCAGCAAGGCTCAATCATCATATTGGTCACTCTATGGCAATTCCCAGAAAAGGGGGAAGGCGAGGGTGGGAGTTGTTTATGCCTCTATAAGTATAGGAATTTCCAGGGAACATGTGCATTTTGATAAATCACCCACAGGGTATTCTGCTATCCCTGCTCAGCCTGTTGAAAACCACAGATATGACCCAATCTCTTCAACAAACAGATGAGAAAATGAAGATGTGAGAGGTGATCTTGGCTTGCCTCTGGTCATTCACTGCATCATGCAAAGTCTCCCAAACTGATGATATAGCTTCTCCTCCTTCCCTTCTATTTATAGAGACACATGGTCGATCAGCTAGGCAGAGGTGCAGATAAAGATATGTTTGCATATATCCATCTTTGGTGGGCACAGTGTATAAACATATGCACTTTTTTATTAAATAATATATATTTATTAAATAATATATATTCCTTTACATACTGTGCACCGCAGGTGAATAGATAAAGATATATAGATAGAGATATAGAGGGATCTATATATGAAAACATTCAGGATATGGGTATCTATCTATCATTTATCTATTCACCTTATAGTATTGAAATGGTTACAATTGGTACATTTTCAAAATTTTTTATAATATTGAAAAGTGATATATTAGTTAAAAAAATCAATATCTGAATAGCTGAAGCCTTTTAAAAAAGAACTAACATGAAGGCTTCCCGTCTTAAAGTCCAATTTTATGGTTGACCAAGCAACTTCAGACTCTATATTGAACAACAAATTCTAAATAATAATCTTTTACCCTGGTAAACAGAGGCTGCCAAGTAGACAATGACTGACACCTTATACCACAATAATTTGGGGGCTGGGAGGGGTGGGGTGGCACATTAGGCTTGTGAAAATAAGCCCTGTTCCCCATCACTGCTCTTACAAGAACTGAAAACAAGTAGACACGCACACACAAGTTTCATGTAGGAAAAAAAAAAGACTCACCAAACTCATCACATATGCTCTCATTTTCTATGAGAGTCGGGTGGTCGAAGGTGTCCCGACAGTACAGGATCTGAGGATTCTTGCTGACTACTGCGATGCCACCCAGGGCTAATGCAAACTGGTCCGTTAGAATGGAAGACGGCTTATCCTGGATGCGTTTCAGCATTGAGCGGTACCGGCAGTATTGAGGGTAGCTGAGAACTATCACGTTCGTTTCTTCCTCGTCCTCTCCTAGACAAACAAGAAAACACTTCCATTACTTTCTTCCCTCCAATAAAGAATTGCCATGGCCATGGCAGAGTTTCAACAATCCCTTTTGGTTTCATACTAAAAACATCGTCTTCAACAAAACTCTTATACCAGTTCATCTCCATCACAGTTGGGCTAATGCAATCCTCTCAGCCCCAATCACCAGTGCAGATTCACAAAAAGCCTCAGGCTACGTGTAGAGAAAAGAAAAAGTGGAGGAAAGAAAGAGAGGGATGACCTTATAGACAGATTAAGCAATGTGTGGGTCACCAGCAAGCAGCAGAATCGAATGCTGTTTCGAAAGAATTTAATACATATTTTAAGCATTAAAGTCATCATCTTGGAAAAAATCAGAATTTTTTTGAGTTTCTTTATGCTCATTTCTAGTCTGGTATAGCCCTTTTTCAGGAATTAAATAATCTTTCAGTACCTGACAGCACTGAAAAGTTTGTCTCTCCCCTAGGAGATGTCCTATAGTCTAAAGAGCATCAGCATCTGCTCTGGTGGTTGTTAGTGCTGCAAATATTTCTGGTTCACTTTATGGTCCTGTGGAAAGACCAGGTCTTCCTGGCCCTTTGGAGTCAAGTGGCTGTGTGACTTGTTTTGGTCAACGAAATATGACTGAGGTGAGTGGCTACTTTAAGAGGCGGTGTTTGACTGACCATACTCTCTCTTTCCACTTACTCTGGACATCTGTACTGTTTCAGGTAGTGGCAACTCTGACAGTCTGGGTCTTAGAGTGAGAATGCAATGGAACAGAGTCCCTGGTTGACCCTGAATGGACATACAACCAAAGTAAGAGAGAAACTTTTCTTGTTTTAAATGAGACCGTGCCTTGGGAGTTATTAGTTTTTGCGGCATGATCCATCCCAATTGATTGATACATCTACTTTTCTCTGTCCTCCCTCCACCCCATACCCCCTATCTTCTAATGTTCCTCAAATCCATCTGGTAACTTGGCACATTTCAAGGAACCACGTTGCGAGAACTCCCCGAGCAACCTTGTGAAAGAGTTCTATCAGAACCAACTTAACTCAGGAGAACATTTCAGCAACTTTAATGAAGCTCCCTCTCACAATGACCTTAATGCTTATTTACACCTTACTATATTAAGTGCTTATTTATACAAACCAGATTCTGCATGGGTGAAACTTTCTTTCACCTTAAGCTTGAAAAACAGCAAACACTGCCCTTTGGTAGCCTGCCACCTTGACCAGTTTGCCATCATTCTTCATAACTACACCATCGAGACATTAATAAGCAATTCCACGATAGGTTACTTCTTATCCAAAGAGGAAAACACTCAATAATTTGAGCCCTTACCATGCTGCAGGGAATTGCACAAGATAGTTGTTAAGGATACCAACATTATCATGGCCATCTGGTAACCAGTGGGAAACGAATGAGTGAAGGCAGAACATAATGATTGAACATAACCAGTACCAATGGAAGGTGTGCATGTGACCTTTTCAGATAGGAGGCCAACACCCAGATGTATTTCTAATTATGTTCATTTAGTTCCCCAGGCTGGAGACTTCTTCAAGAATGGAGACGTTTAGCTGCTTTCAGGATGTCATCTTTTAACAGCTTACATTTCTTAGACTCTTGTCTGGTTTGTGAGTAGTCATTTTGTCAGGTGGCACACTTAATTAAAAGGAAATATATTTACAATGAAGAGAAGTTTTGAGATGCTGATATATGCCACAAGACATGCTAGATCAAGATAATAGGTCACACTTTGAGTCAAATCTGTGTTTTCTATAGAGTTAAAGCACAAAAAATTTTCGTGGAAATATTCACCAAACATCATCAGAACTCCAAAGTATCTGAATACTGTTTGCAGAAGCACACCTCAATGTGTCAATTGTATTATTACACTCTATTTGTCCAAGATGGCTAAGATTTGCCCAAGATTGTCTAAGGTGAGAGGGAAGGATATAACTACGAATTCTCCGGGCTTATTTCAGCATACTCAGCACCTAATACCATCTCCTGTATGTAGTAAATACTCTGCAAATACCTGTTGACTCCAAAATTCTATCTTGGTTGTGCTATTGACTTTCTGGGATGGGGCAGTAGCTGTACTGGTTCTCCAAGTATTCCTGAAATAACATAGAGTAAGTTGTGCTTTTCAGGTTGAATGAGGGAGAAAGAATGGATGCTTCAGAATTAGTTTTATAGAAGATGCCACCTAGACTCCGGGGACCACTTCACTTCCTTTCTATTCCCTCATTTTCTTGTTTTTCACTGACCATTTTTCATGATGATGCCATTTCTAACATCTTCCTAATTCTCTGCTCTGGCTGGAATCAGCTTCCTGGCTATCTTCTATGCTTAGAAACGGCCTCTTTCTTTTTTTCTTTTCTCTCTATCTCATCCTAGCTTGAAACCATTATCCCTCTTTCTTTATGCAGTTTCTAAAAACACTAGCCATGCCATGAATCTTTCTCTTCCTGTTGGAAGAAAAGCAGCAAGTTTCTTCTGATCACAAGTCATGAAATACATCCTACGATGTCCATGCACTCTGGATACAATATCTCTAAGAGTGCTCCTGGGACTGCCCACATTGGATTCACACAGGGTGCTTGTAAAAAGGCAGACTCCGGGTCTCACTAGAAACCACTGACTCAGAATCTCTAAGGGGCCCAGGAAACTCTGACTCTGAGTTTAGCTTTTTGCATAGACTTATAGTAATTTATTTAGTTTGCACTTTGACTTCTCGCGCTCTTTCTCTTTCTCTCTCTCAAACAATATATATATATATATATATATAGTTATATTATATTATATATATATTATATTATATATATGTTATATATATATAATATAATTATATGTAATATAATATATATAAATATATATAAATATAAATATATAAATATATAAATATAAATATATATAATATATATTATATATATAATATAATATATATATATATATATAAAATATAAAACCAGTTTTCAGGTATGTGTTCCTATGCAACCACCATAGTACCTGGAACAGAATACAGGACCAAATTCCTTTGTCTTTGCCACTATCCCAGGATTGTTGCAGGTGTTACAGAAGACAGCAAATAAAAAAGCCCTTGACCAAAAGTATCAGAGACTGAGGGACTCTTTTTCTGTTTAGAATGCAGAGCAAATACTACTACTGATAAAACACTAAAATTTACAAAAGTCTTTCAAAGAACATATCTCTTTTGTTCCTCACAACAACCCAATTAGTAGCATTACTACTTGTTAATATCCCCCAATTCAGAGATGAGAAAACTGAGATCCAGATACCCAAGTGATTTGTCTAGGATTTCAAAGAACTAGAAAGTAACTGATATGAGACTATAAATCAATCTTTTAACTCTATATTTGATGAGCATAAATTGTAAACAACAACATTATAATTATTTTTAGAGGTTTAACTTATTTATAACATTAAGGATGAGGATGGTAACTCCTGATCAAGTAAAACATGAGACTTCTGTTTTATCAAGTGAAACTTTTATATCAAATGAATGCAGCCAGTTATATGCCAGAATTCTTCTACTCTGTTTAAGTTAGCTTGTTATTATTTTGGAACACTGCAATTCCCATTGTAACTGTTTAACATTATTGAAACACCTTTCATGCATATCAACTTTCCATTTTCTATCCATATGATAAGAAAAAAAGCCAACTCTCTTTTGCGCAAGCCTAGAACCCCTGTTCCTCATCAACCTCTTTCCACACTAAGAGGCCAGAGGCACATTTGGGACCTGGTCTAATGTGGCAATGCTTAGTGATGCCAGAACAAAAATTATGATAACTTTGTTGCTTATGGACAAAACCACTCATCTGAACCAGAATTTTGGCATTGTTTGGTCAGAGGCAAATTTCTGACCTTACAATTAGATATTCCCAGAAGAGCTGCCTTTAATGTTTACAAAAATCAGAGAAAGCCAGTGAGATTGTCAGGACTCTTGTGAAGGTGAACAAAGCGTTCGTGATGAGACTAAGGGAAGTTTCAGAGTAGAGGTGAAACCTGGAAAAATCAACAATTCATCTAGGTCAAAGTTTCACTGAGAGAGGACACTCTGAGTCTCTTCCTGGGAGTTTAGGCAGACAGACTTATTTAACTGAAGAAACACTTTTTTCCCACCTCAAGACAAAGCGTGATCACCTTAATATGAAAAGTATGTATACTAGAGTATAAAATTATGAGGTTGGAAGAGCTTTCCAGATCTAAAATTCTATGATCTTCTAACTCCCTCCTAATTAGTCTTTGCATTAAATTAACTTCCTCCTGATATAACTACAAAAATATTAAATTGTTTAACAGTTGTCATATTTTATTTTGCCCTAGTACACTAAGAAACAAAGCCAAAGAACCCTTTCAAGAATTCTTACTTAAATTCCTCAGCTACTTCTTTCCTCCTTATGCATTTCAGATACACATAAACAAATACTCCTATGCAAAGTTATCCATGAAACAGGGCTGCCAATACATGCTGTGTAGGACATTTTCCCCTTTCTAATTCATAATGGGTCTAGCAGATAAGTCTAAGAATGAATAAAGAATAGATAAATTGCACGTTTGTTTAGCAAAAGACAACCAAAATGTTCTTGGAACAAAGATTTTCTTTCAACCACACCCACATAAGAAAAGAAATCAAAGAATTACTCTAAGGAATCTTCCTCTAATACACTCTAGTCAGTTGTAGTTGGTTGGGTTATGTATACATTACTTGATTTCTGTCAACAGAAAATGTTCAGCAATAAATTGCTGGTACCAAAGACTGAAACTTAAGACCATAATTATGATATTCTCTTAAAATGTCATCTCATTCTTCAATTCCCCTCTCCACCAGAAAAAAATGAATATGCCTATTTTAAAATGAAATATTCAAAGGGAATATAAGAGACCCAAAATTACTAAACCTCATTTCAACTCCAATGAAAAGAACTTTGCCCATTAAAAGTTAATACCTAAAGTACACTGCTTATAATGCTCAGCCAAAATTACTCTAATCCTGCGCTTATATCATAATTACACGTTTTGTTAACCTCTTGCAATGTCAATTTTTCACTTATTTATATATTTTCAAAGTCCAAAACAGAATTCCACAGAGAAACTGTAATTATAACGTGAGGCTCCACCCAAGCTTTTCAAACAGTAACTGTATACCACTGCTTTAATCCTCAGAGTTTGGCTGGGGGTGGGGATGGGGTGGGGGGAGAGGGTAAGAGCAGGCATTCATTCTGAATAGCACATTGCTCAAGTTGTCTTTGTACAAAGAGAGATGCATGAAATAGCAAACACAATGAATTAATGGAGCATTGACTTTCAAATATCCATAATGCTATTTTTTTAAAAATAGATAATGGCGGCCAAATGCACAGAAGGCTGAAAACATAAATTCAGGAGGAGAAATTTGCTTTTATCTCTTACACAACAATTTAGAAATATAACTTTCTTTTTCATTCTGGGGGGAGGAGGCAAGGCTTGTTTCAGAAATATCACACTATTATGCTTACTGAAAACCACTATAATCTACTTCTTACATCAGAAAGTTAAAAAAAAAAATCTTTAAAAAAAACCCTTCGCACCAGGATTTTATAGAGCCCAGTGGAAAAAGTATGCATGTTCCTTCCTGCACCTAATTACCTCAACTGAAAAATCTGCCAAGTATTTTGCCCTTTAGTTCTCTTAATCGTATTAGGGCAAATGCATTTGGATGCCAGTAGAAACAAACATTTAAAAATTTTCACTTAAAGGAGTCCAAATATGTATAAAGGCTACATTTGAGACACAATGTCCCTCGTCCTTCAAAGACAACATACAGTGCTCCTTTTTTCCCCAAGCAAACATGGATTTGTTCATTTTATAAAACTTAATGTCTGCTTTTGAGACAGTTTGTTTAAGTAAAATAATATCAATATGAGAGGTTCTTACAATGATTTATGCTTCTTTCTGTTACTTTATTACATTAGACATTCCTTTCTCAAAGCTTTATACTTTTTACTGTGCTCCTAGCAACCAACCAAGGCAAAGCATCAACTTTATATACCTGGCACTATTCCAATTCTTACTGCTATTGACAATGATATTGAAGTTTCCACTTAATTGCTGCTCCGTTGTGACACTGAATATTTGTCATAATTAGGCATTTCCTATTTCCCATCAATTTATTTTTGATTATTACTGAAAATGAAATTTTTTTTATTCCAGAAAACCTAAGTATGAAAATTCTACAGATAAGAGTAGGTACAGCTGTTACCATCATTACCAACATTGTAACATGCAGACAAACAAAAAAGAAAGAAAGAAAAAGAAAAAAAAGAATATAATTTCTCGGAAGGTAATTTTCCTTTCAGTCTAAGTGCTCTTATTCATCTTACAGTTACTCAATGATTTCCTGTTCTAATTACAGGACATTATACAGAAAGACATTTGTAAAAGAAAAATGCAGTAGTGCATATGACTAAATAGCTTGAATTGGTTGAAAGTGTTTAAAATTCCAAAGTTGTGTATCAACTTTATCAATTACTGATTACAACTCTGTGTAAATGTGTAATGTGTCCCACCATATTTCTGATTCTCTCTTGAGGCAGTAAACTTAGTACCCAAAATTAGTACACATCAAAGGGGAAAATACATTTGCAGTTAAACTGATGTTGAAGAGTTGGGGTGGGGGAGGATCAGTTGTATTTTTTTTCCTCATCAAAGCTGTTAAATTGGAGGCGTGCCAAGACAAGGAGTGGAAAATATTAATAATAAAAATAAATTAAATGCCTGATTAAAAGGGAGAGAGAACAAGATTCCATCCGGAATAGACATGAAAATGCCACAAACTATTTCATAAAAACATACTGTGACGTAAATTACACATCAGTATTGCACTGTTGTGGTTATTTTGAGAAATGGTTTGTACTGTAAGTCAGCTGGTGCTGCCCCACCCTTAATGATTTTGTAATTCTCTACACAGTAAGCAAGCAGGGCAGCCCTGAGACGGCTGAGACAGAAAACAGACCTAGCCATACAGAACTGGCAATAAAAAGATAATGTACTTTTAACATAACAGAACAAGAAGATTGGCTTTATTAACTAAAAAAACTACTTTAAATGGTCCCCAGCTTGCCATTTGTTTTGATAAATGGAAAGACAGATCTTCCCAGGATAGGCAACAAAAACATCACTGGAGAACTTATAAAAAAGGAAATGTGGGAAAATAGATCAGTGCATGTTTGCAAACAGAACAAAGACTATTTCAAATGCGAAATCCAGGGTTTTAACCAGCTGTTTCCAAAAGCAAGCCACTTCAAATAGATAGACAAGCAAATATAAAAATATGTATTAATATGCTAATATTAGCTTTACCTTCCCTTACCGTTGCTTCCTCACTCAAAAAAGAAAAAAAATACAAAGCTAAACTAAAACCAAACACTGCCAAATGATCCAGCTGGGAAGCAAGCCAGCTCCACCTCCAAGGTTCTCCCAAATGGTCACTGAATTCTAAGCCACATTCAGGAGCCACTTGAGATTTCATCTTGAGAATTTTGCATCTTATTTCCATATGGCTCATCTCAGCCAAATTTAAATGTCACACAAGACAGGGATTATGCAATAAGTATATCTACTGTTGAGAGCACATGGCCAGGCTGACGTGTAGGTAAAGTGGTGGCTACAGTTAGGGTGTGATTCTAAGGGGCCTGACCTACCTTAAATTGCCTCCCCTTCACAAGGTTAACTGTTAAGCCACAGTCAGCCATTCATTTTAGTATAAATGAGTTTCAGTATCTGAAGAAGAAAATATAAAGAACCCATGAGAACCCATCAAGGAGCCAGGGCTTGGACAAATATTTCTTCTACTCTCAAACTGAGCAAGAAGTTTTTCTTGAAGATTAATTTATGCATTTACTTATTTTCTAGTGACCCAGGTAAGGCTAGTATATTGGATTTGAACTTATTAAACTCACTTTTTTTTTTTTTTTTTGGTTTACAAGGAGCTATTCCAACCAGCCCTTATGGTTACCATAACCATATAGCATACCAAAGTTGCTATAAAAAAGGAAACTTGACCATCATTAGCACTACTGACTTTAATCATAATAACTCCTGCCATCTTTCATCTTAAGAATAGCTACATGACTTTTTATTTTTCAAGTTGTACCTTACACCTGCCACCATTACAAGAATCACAATCCCAGTACTGAAACAGCTGTAAACCCTTTATATTTGAGAGATCCTCCTGAACCCCCAAAATTCTATTGAATAAATCTATTCTAATGAATAAATCTATTTACTGTATGATACTGGGCAGATCAATAGCTAAATGATTAACTTCCACACATCAGTCCCCCAGCAGATAGTATCCAATCGTGAGCCTTAACAAAATGACTGACTACTATTCTCATGACTTTTACGGACATGATTATTTCACAAACAGTCAACACTGATCAGGCTAAATCTCATAATTTCCAACATGGTTTATATCAGGAACAAACAAACAAACAAATATGTTTGGAGAACTAAACACCAAACAACATGAAACTGGCTAACATTGATTACCTAATGCCTAGCATTTTGAAGACATTTTATACACACACATACATACATATATGCATATGTATGCTGCATTTATTTTTATTAAAATGATGTAGCCGTTAAAAATAATATTAAATAATATTTCAGGTTATGCAAAGATGCTTCTGTTATATTAAGTGAAAAGAAAGGACTGTATGAAATAATATATTCAGCTCTATGTCTTTTGTTTAATAGCAATACTGAGGCATAATTCACATACCAGACAATGCATCCATTTAAAGTGTACAAGCTTTTAGTATATTCAGAGTTGTGCATCCATTACTACAATTAAATTTAGAGCATTTTCATTATCCCAGAAGGAAACCCTGAACCCCCCTGGTCTCACATCTCCTGTCCCTCACCAGTTTCAGGCAACCACTAATCTACTTTCTGTCTCTAAAGATTTCACTGTTCTGAACATTTAATATAAATGAAATCATACAATATGGGGTTCTTTGTTACTAGCTTCTTTCACTCAGACTAATGTTTTCAAGGTTTATACGTACTGTAGAGTGTATCAGTATTTCATTTCTTTTAATTGCTGAATAATAATCCATTGTATGAATATATCACATTTTATTTATCCATTGTATCAGGTGATGAGACATTTTGGTTGTTTCTACTTTTGGGCTGTTATGAATATAAATGCTATCAACATTTGCATAAAAGTGTGTGGATATGTGTTTTTGTTTCTCTTGTTTATGTATCTAGGAAAGGAATAGCTGGATTGTATGGTAATTCTATGTTTACCCTTTTGAGAAACTACCAGCTATTTTTCCAAAGTGGTTGTACTATTTTACATTCTTTCCAACGGTGTATAAAGGTTCTGATCTCTCCACATCCTCTCCAACACTTGTTATTATTTGTCTTTTTGAAAGCCATCCTAGATGATGTGATTTCTCATGGTGTTTTGTTTAATGCTTAAAAATCTTAACAGTGGATGCCTCTAGGTTTTGAGGTTATCCGTGATTCTTATTTTTTCATTTGTTTGTCTGCATTTAACTGTGCAATTTTTAAAAAGATGGGAGCACCTGGCCAATTAATATGGAATTTCAAGAAATCTCAAATAGTTAAAACAATCTTGAAAAAGAACAAAGTTGGAGGACTCACACTTCCTTATTTTAAAATTCACTACAAAGCTACGTAAGGATAAAATGTGATCCAATAAATAGAATAGAGAGTCTAGAAGTAAACTTTCAAATGCGTGATCAACTGATTCAACAAGGGTGGCAAGATCATCCAGTGGGGAGAGGGCATTCTTTTCAACAAACAGTGTGGGGAAACGATATCCAAAGGTAGAAAAATGAAATTAGACCCTTGCTTCGCACCATATATAAAGTTAATTCAAAATGGATCAAAGACTCAAATATAAGAGCTAAAACTACAAAACATAGGAGAAAATCTTCATGACCTTGGATTTAAAAATGATTTCTCAAGCATGACATCAAAAGTTCAAGAAACAACAAGAAACAAAAAAGAGATTAATTGGATGTCATCAAAATTAAAAACTTGTCCATCAATGGACACTATCAAGAAAGTGAAAGAAAACACACAGAATGGGAAAGAACATTTGCAAACAATACATCTGATAAGAGATTAATTTCTGGAATATATAAAGAGCTCCTACCATAATGAAAAGACAATCTAATTTTAAAATGGGCAAAAGATTTGAATAGATATTTCTCCAAAGGAAGTTATACAAATGACACATAAAAAAGCACTCAATCATCAAGTTATACAAATGACACATAAAAAAGCACTCAATCATCATTATTAAGGAAGTTCAAATCAAAACTACAATGAGATACTACAATGAGATACATACCCATTAGGATGGCTATTATTTAAAAAACAAAAACAAAAAACCCCAAGTGATGGTGAGGATAGGAGAAATTGGATCTCTCGTGAGAATCTAAATTTCTGGTGAGAATGTAAAATGGTACAGTTATGGTGGAAAACAGTCTGGAAATTCCTTAAAAATTTACACATTGAATTACCATAGACCCTATAATTTCACTTGTAGGCAAATACCCATAAGAACTTAAAACAAGGATTCAAATAGATACTTTCACATCATTGTTGATAGCAACATTTTTCATAAGAGCCCAAAGGTGAAAAAAACACAGTGTCCATCAATAGATGAACAGATATACAAAATATGGTATATAAATAACAATGGAATATTATTCAGACATAAAAAAGAACGAAGTTCTGATATATGCTACGACATGGATAAACCTTGAAAACATTATGCTAAATGAAATAAGCCAGACACGAAAGGATAAATATTGTAGGATTTTATTCATATGCGGCATCTAGAATAGGAAAATTCTCACAGAGAGTAGAATGGAGGTTGCTGGGGCGGAGGGTGGGGAAGTAGGAACAAGGAATGGGGGTCATGACTTAATGGGTGCAGAGTTTCCGTTTGGGATGATGAAAAAGTTCTGGAAATAGACAGTGGTGATGGTTATACAATATTGTGAATGTACTTAATGCCACTGAATTGTACACTTAAAAATGGTTAAAGTGGCAAATGTTAAGTTAGATATATATTACACAATAAAAAAAAGAGGAGAATATATGGTAAGGGTTTTTTCCTGTGTGGAGGTACTCTTAGTTATTTCTTGGAAGGAAAAGAAGTGTTCTTTCAACCAGAAACTCGAGTACAAACTCCTGGAGGACACAGAACCAGTATCCTAATTTCTTGTTAGCCCTCCTAGACATTCGAAGGAGCACTGATGAACATAACTGTCAAAAGACAGTGTTGCAATACACATCTGAACCTTCTGTTAAAGAGTAAGAGCAGTCATGTCATTAGTTCATCTTAGGCTCTGGACCAACGGCTCTTCCTAAAAGGCTGAAGGAACCTGGAAAGTTATCCACCAAACTGTGCTGCAGTCATTGGCTGGCAGGCTTTTATAGATGAAGGATCAAGAGTTTAGGCAGTCATCTCATTTTGGTGACTCCTTTTTTCGTTTTTTGTTCTTTGAATAATCTCACCACTTGAGGAGTTTGTGATCCACCCTCAAATTGCTGAGCCATCTCCGTATAACTGCACTGACCTCTGGGAGTTCACATCCTAAGATGACACGAGTTGTAGAGATTGCACTGTTTTCTTTCATATCATCATAGGGCTTCTGGAGCAGCTTACCAAGAAGGACAAGAGAGAAAAGTCCTCCATCTTCTATCAGTGGCTCATCTTAAATCAGTGGTTTCCAAATTGGTGGACCCCTACCCACAGGGTACAAGAAGACTTTTCTAGGGGAACCTACATAGGAATGGGACAGATCTTCAACATCTCTATTACTCACTCCTCAATTCATCTGCTGGAAAATGAGCTTGCATTCAATAGAGCCCATCTCCTTTACCCATCACCCACCCCATTCTTATTAGGACCACTAAAGAGACAAATCAAAATACTGTTTTCGGAGAAACCTTCTTTACTGCTATCTCAAGTCATTTGAAACTGTAGGCTTCTGATCTTTCTCTTCTTCCACATATTTCTGTTAGAGGAGCAGCTTGGCAATAGAAATAGAGTACTTTGGCCTGAGTTAAGATGCTCTGAATTCAGAAAAGCCAGAGCAATAAAGGTTAATGATGCTGATCCTTTTCAATATAGCTGGAATGCTCTGCAAGGCTACCAGATTTTTTGAAATAAATTGGATAATGGGTTAAAATTTTTACATAATTTTTCCAGAACTGTTATACTATAGTAAATTCAGACTTTAAAAGTTAAGATTTTATCAAATCACATAAAATATTTATACTCAATCACCATCTTATTTCATTCTATATCATGTTTAACATTTGTACTTCCTATTAAAAAAAACTTATCCAAACTTATGATGAAAAATTTTAGATGTCCACCTAAAATTGGGCAAAAGCATATGTACAGTTTTTGAAAGTCTTTTAGAGCAGCACTATTCAATAGAAACATAACATAAGCCAAATATGTAATTAACACTAAAAAAGGAAAAAGAAAACAGGTGAAATTAATTTTAATAACCTATTTTATCTTTTTTAGCTTTAAATTTTTACTATTAAAAGCAATAATGCAATGCACATTTTTTCTCCCCTTCTCCAGTTTTATTGAGATATAATTGACATATAACGTTGTATTAGTTTAAGGTATGCAACATAATGATTTCTGTACATATTGAAAAATATTTTGTCTTATTTTATGGCACAAGTGCTAGTGATTCTCTAGGGTACATTCTTTTTGAAATCTGTTTCTATCTAACCCGGTATATTCAAAGTATTCTTTCAACAAATGACCAGTATGAAGAATTACAGGTAAGATACTTTACATTGTTTTTTTTTCATATTAAGTTTTAGAAATCTGGTATGCATTTTACATTTACAGCACATCTTAATTTAGACAAGCCACATTTCAAGGGTTTAATAGTCACATGTGGCTAGTGGTTATCATATTGGATGACATAGCTTTAAAGAGTTCACCAGTAAAGAAATTTGAGGACCACTGTGTTAGATACCTGGGCCTGAAGAGGCAGCTGGTAAAAATGGGGCTATTCTGAGTATTTGGCACAGTCCCCACAGTGCCTTTCAATCCCAGACTCCTACAATCTTAAGAGAAGAGATTCAAAAACACCACTGGGAGAAGAGAACAAAACAGGAGAAAAACCCACTCAGGTAGCTGTTATTTCATTGTTCCAATAACCAAAACCCAACAAAGGCCAAAAAAGCAGCAAGTGACCCTGGGTCATTATTTTAGGACATATCCTTGCTCACCACCTTTGGTTTCTGGTGAATGATAATAATCAATTCAAGGTAAAATTAAAAACAATAAAGGCTTGAACTATAAAACCTGGTAAGAGTCTCTGGGTTATATTTATTCTCCTGCTGTAACTAGCTACAAGTTCACCTGATGCCGTTTCCACAAACTGTCTACTCTATTTTCTGTCACAATGCCAGGAGAACATCAGTCATTCAGAATGGGTATTTTTTTTTCTTTCTTCTTTTTTTTTTCTAGTGTGAGCAATACGAAAATTAGTTTAACATCTGAAAGAAAGAGATACTTATAAAACCTACTGGAAACTGAAACCACTATTCAATCTCACGGCGGTGCAGTCATATAAAAACTCTGGCACCTTCTAATGTGCTCTCACAGTGCAGAGTGGAAGAACATCATTGAAAGCTGATGATATGGATATGCTCTGTTTTACTTCCTTTTGTACAGTGTTAGTAGTGAGTAAGCTGATATAAGACAGGAGGAAGAAGAATCTGGTTTGTTCACATTTCCCATAATACCTATCATCCACTGGAAATCATTTCCACTGCAAAAATCTCCCTTTTCCCAATCCCTAATATACAAACGTACTTCCCTGTTCTCATAAAACACACAATAAACACATTGCTGGTGACTAATATATTAATTCCAGTTATAATTCTGTGGTTTTGTACCACAAGTTATAAGTGCTATAGATTCTCGTTCTGTGCATCTCTTAGATATTTCTGTGAGATGGTTTATGTTAAGCAAGGGTTGGCAAACTACGGGCCAAATCTAGCCTGATGCCTGTTTTTATAAATAAAGTTTTATTGCAAAATAACCATGCTCATTCATTGACATACTGTCTATGGCTGTTTTTGTGCCACAGTGACAGAGTTGTGTAGTTATGAGAGAGACCTTATGGCCCATTAGTCTGAACTGTTTACTTTCTGTAACTCTTTACCCTTGCTCTGGAAAAAAGATTATTGCTTCCAGAAATCTATTATTTTAGATCACTAATATCAACTTAATTCCTAAGATACAGTTACTCTTGGTACTCCATTGTGTTAGGCTCCCCTTTCCAGACTGTGAGCTCTTTAAAGGGCAGGAGCTGGGTCTCTAGCATGTTTGAGTCCCTTACATGATAGATAAAAGTAAAGCACATGGTAGGCTTTCAATTAATGATAATTTCAATTAATGTTCAATTCATATGTCAAATTAATGTTTTCTGGTTATTCACTATTTGGTATCCCATACTCCTCCTACCCTACATACCTGGATCCATTACCTAGTCTCTCTACCTTGCTGTGTGACTCCTGAAGGTTATAACACTGGGGTCCCTCACATTCTGGCTGTTGCTTAGTTCAGCAATTGGAAGACATCAGCGGGAGATCAGATGGTGGGAAAGAGAGAAGTTGGGGTATTTCTTCCCTGCCACCTCTCAGCTTCGGTACCACAGTTCTGGCTACGGCTGTGGCCCACTACCACTACGAGTCCTCCGGGACTCCAGCTTTCATCATGTAACACTATTTCCTTCCTCTGCTTCTGATATTACTAGACCTGGGATGTCTCAACCTCCGTTATTGGTTCTCTTCATCCTAACCACACCCCTGTAAGTCTTCCCTTTGTTAACATCTCTTCAGTTGAACCCTCTGAGTGGAAGTCTGTTTTTGCTTCAACGTTGGCTTATTCTTCCAGGGTTCCCATTTGGCAAGTGGTAACTCAGTACGATGTCCCCACATTCAGAGGTTAAATGAAAACCAAGAGAGGATGTGTTCTGTGGATCAATCACATCAGAATCAAAGAGGGACTTATTTAAATCAAGATTCCTGGGCATAACTGGGTCTCTGGATTAGTGCTTTGTAACAAGAACCCCAGGTGCCAATTCACCTACTGAAACAAGTAGTGAAATTCAGGTTTGGGGGCAAGAAGAAAAGAAACGGAAGACCAGTTTGAAAAACTGCAGAATGTCTGAAAGGTCCTGAAGTCAGATGTATAAATATGGAAGGATTAAGAGAAAAAGGTAAGAGCTATCTACCAGAAAGCCACAGGTGGTGCAGAAGCTAAAAATGGGAATTACCCATTTTTCTTGGTAACAGTTAAGCCTTTCAAAGTAAGTTATATATTTAAAAACCTCATATTCCATAATATAGCTTCAATAGTCTATCTACACATCAGTACTAGTATAGTGGTGAGCATAAAGATCAATTTCTTTGATAGTTTGGGAAGCATGAGCCTTATAGTTCAATCATTTGTAGGAATCATGTGTCATACAAGGTAGCATGTGTGAAAGCACAAGTTTTCACATAAAAGCACAAAGCAGAGTATGATGTTTACCAACCACTAACTATGGGATCTGGGAAATAATGACACTTCAGAGCCTCACATTCCTATTCTATAAAATGGACATTAAAAAGAGTGCTTTCCTAGGAAAATACACGAGTTAAAAGATGTAAAGTACCAAGGTTAGTGTTAGGCATAGTAAACACTCAATAGATAGATAGTCACTATTATTACTGCTTTGCAAGTTGTTTCACAATGTATTCCAAAGAACACTAGTTCCTGGGGAGAGAAGGGAACATGTTACCAAGTATTATGTGGAAGAAGGTACCACGGTATAGAAAACACTGCGATTAACAAAGTTACACAGACGATTTCCTAAAGTCTTCAACATGAAAATGGGCATTTAATCTATGGGAGGGAAGATGCTGACTTTCCTAAATTTATTCTACCATGTAATCTCTTCTCGCCTTCTTCCTTCTTCCCCTTCCCTCCTCCTACCCCTTTTTTGGTCATTCACAGCTCACCTCAATAGGCTAGTGTTTCTCTGATCATATTTTGGGGTCTACTAACACAAATGTTGATTACATAGATCCTACATACACATCCTGCTTAACACTGTATAATTACAAATAGGTTATAATGCATAGTATAATCACTTATCTGCATAACAGTTTAGAATTCATAATGCCCCTTCATGTGCTGAGATTCACCTAACCCTCCCAGAACCCACCTTGAAGTCTATTACGAATACTCCTATTTTATATAAGAGGACATGGAAAGTTCAATGAAATGAATGTCTTGCCAAACATCACCAGCTCATGACAGAGACAGGTCATCTGGCACTAAATATTATGCTGTCTGCATTACACCCCAGAAGTCTTCTGTTGGCCCCAACCCTCCCAGAGAGGCTCTGGCAGATTCATGAGACCCTCCAGTGAGCCAGTGGCCTTGAGAATCCTTGTGATGTTATGAACTAATGAGAAGCGAACCTCTTGTTTTATTGTGCTATAAAGTATCCCTTCCAGTCTCATTTTCAAAATGATCTCCAAAGTGAAGCTTGATTTTGCCTTATTTGGAAGATAATCCCTGAAAGAGATTGCCATTGTATAAAATGTTTCATCAGCATACTTCTCCATTTTTTAGCCCCTTAGAATGCAAATTGTAGGCTCGGTGAAGCCAATAGTGTTATTTCTCTCCATTATGTCCCCACTTTAGATCCCAGGACAAAGACCCACAACCACCTGACCTTTGTCACATACGCAGCTCTCACAATTGTACTTTGTGCATCACGAAAAAGATAGCATTGCATGTCAAAATGGCCATCCATTCACTGAGTGATCAGATATCACTTTCTGTGGATTAGGATGTGACAAGTGGCAGGAGGATAAAGATCAAAGAGCCAATGTCCCTCTCCTCAAAGATGTGCAGCTCGGTAGAGGTGGTGGGCATGTGAACGAATATACAAAATAAGTGTTATGACAAGAGTCACAGCAGAGGCAAGTCCTTGGTACCAAAGGATTGTAAAGGAAGGCTTCAGGCAGAGAAAGCTTGAGCTGAGTTCTCAAGGATACACAGACACACTCTAGGCAGATATAAACCCTCACTCAATGAGCTCTTTCTGCATGTAGGTCATGAACATATCTTTTATCCTACTCTAGACAACCGTACAGGAAGTTATTCTCCCCATTTTCCATATGAGGAGACTGAGATATAAAAAAGATTAAGTGACTTGCCAGCAGTCACAGTGCTAAGGAGGCATGGAGAATGGATCTGAGCCCAGTGTCCAGGTCTACTAAGACAGCCTACTGCTGCTGTCTTAAAAGGAGAGAGGCACATCTTCAGTTAGTGAAGATGCTGGAATTAAAGAGCTATAACTAGCTAGAGTGCAGGCTTCTGGGTTCCAGAGGGAGCTACTGAGCCCAGTGGTTGAAGAACTAACGCGCAAAGCACACCACAGAGCTCTACACTTTGGAGGTGTTATGCCCCAGCTCTGAAAGCAATGTTTTTTATTTCATTTTTAAGTCTGAAAATTTCAAAATTGGTAGTGAGTGAAATAATCTGAACAAAGGGGGATTTAAAAAATGCAAGTTGGATTATGACCCGGTTCATGCAGAAGAAAAATGGATACATCAACTACATCGCCTACAATTTCAATGCTTCTTTTTCTATTTTTATTTTTGGCACTCGTCTTGCAAATAACCCACATCTTCAACAACAGGGCAAGCACTTCACACTCCGTACATATATAATGAAGGATATTATTAATATATTTTGCTTCAACCGAAATTCTAACCCTATTTGTCCCCCCACCCCCTTGGGTGGGATGTGGACAGAGAACGGCTAGATAATAGGTGTTATCATTCATGAGGCCAAGACAGAACCAGTACTTTGTAGCTAAATGTAATTTGCAAAGCACAATTTAACAGCTCCATTTAGTGACTCTTCACAATCAAGACTATTTCAAGAGTCTCTGAACACCAGCCAAGATGCCACCAAAGTATACTTAAATACCAGCAAATATTACATGTTATAAAAATTCCATGTTTGTCTCCTTCCTTAAGAAAATCCTCTCTCTCTCTCATCCTACCATAAGACAAAGCCATTGCAATTCTTCAGTTCTAATTGGGAAGAGGAAAGGTAGGGCTTGCATTAGGAAACAGAGGTCTGCTCTTGCCTAAAATTAACATTCAGCTCTCATTTTATTGGCCGTTACACTTTCGGCTCCTTACTTCGAGTCTAGCTGGACACCCAAAACACCCTTGCCTTGCTCCAATAACAAATCTGGAAGCTTAAAAGACTTCCAACACCAGTTATTCTAAGGATTTAGTCAGAGGCACACCTGAGCAGCATCTGAAGACCCTCAATCCATGGTCTTACACAGCCAAGAAAGAGCCTGAAATCCATCAGATCTCTGCATCTTCCTTCCCCCATCTTTCAAAACAGTCAGATTATTTAAAACTATCCCCAGTCTTTTCTGTTTAGGGGGCCTGTTTCTAGATTAAAAAGCCACATACTTTACCATCTTGGGTGCTTATTTCTTATTATCAGTTTACTCATGCTTTGAAATCTGGAAGTAAAAACCTCATCCCCTTATGCACAATAAGGGGAACCAAAACAAGGGGCTTCCATTGCCATTTCCTCACCGGCAAGTTTCCCCTCGCCTTTCACTCACTGAGCTGGGCTTCAGAGCTGGGACAACTATTCTCGTGCACAGGTTAGTGGACGACATTTCCACCGCGTGTTATCTTGAGCTAAAATGCTCTTCTGTGTCAATCGATGAGTTATTCCTTCAAGGGTAACCATGAAGAGACCAGAAGAAATGAGATAATTCTCTTCTCTTTACTCATACACACTTAATTTTTTTTTAAATTTCAGAACTAAAATATAAATATATCCTTGATGTGAAAGATAAAGTGAAGACTCCCTTGACCTCACAACCCCTCATACTTTAATGAAACCTTACACATCTGCTTGAATAGAGCATTCTAGAAAAATGGAGAACCTTGTTCTCAGGATATGAAGAGGGCCTGGAAGACTCAGGGGGAGAGATGGGGCCCAGCAGCTCTGCTCAGTTCCGAGGTTTCCGACTCTCTCAAAATTCACAATGAAATAAAAGCCCTCTTAATTCTTCTAGAGGATAATTTACTTAGCATGAGACACAAAAAAAATTTCACCTATGTGGTACACTGTGAAAACTAGGAGCACACAGCAAGGTTACAAGTCAGTGCGAAAATAACCAGCTCAATCTAACCTCAACTTTCTAGCTGTGATGCTACTTCTTCTAACACATGGAAAAGTGAGAATGACTACATTTTATTCAAAGTGTCTCATTACATGGGTTTAAATAAGATTTCTAAACCTGCAAAGGGAAAAACATTTTAAAACGCCATTTCTTTCAAACAAGACTCTATAAAGACAGTCGGTGAAACCTTTCAGAAACTCAGATTGAAGTCACCTCTTCTGCCATGACGTCTGACAGAGATAATGGAGCTTGGTGACACCTACATTAGGTGTTTGTTTTCTGCTTGATGCATCCTCGTATGTCCCACACCATACAATGGACAGGTGTTAAGATATCTGCACTGAGAAATATACATCGTAGGCTTTGAGAAGATCTTAAAACTGATGAACTTCTTCATCTCTGACAACATTCAAGTGCAACTAACTTAGAACAATTTTCTGAGATCTCACACACCTAGACAGGTAAAATACAGTGTAGTTTGCAAAATGCCAAGCACTCTTCCTGATGGTTATTAACACTGCAGTCATCAAAAGATTTGCTGCAAAA
Source organism: Pteropus medius (assembly GCF_902729225.1). NCBI lineage: Eukaryota > Metazoa > Chordata > Mammalia > Chiroptera > Pteropodidae > Pteropus > Pteropus medius. Next base: position 38,337,023 of record NW_024344378.1, on the reverse strand, counting down.
CTAAAGAAAAATATAAATAAAAATCTTTAGGCTACCTGTTGAATGTTCGGTTGTCAAACCCTATCTTGATAGACTAGAGTTGCCTTTTATTGAAGATACACTATTGACAGGCAAGCGCTAAGCCTGTAATGTTTATTTAATCATTGTAGCAACCCTGTGAGGAATATGTTTACTGCTTCCATTTTGTAGATGAGGAAACTGAGGCTTAGACAGATTAAGCGGCTTGGCCAAGGTCACTCTGGAGCCCAGTTCTGTCTGATTCCATAGCCCTCAGTCATAACCACTGCTTAGGACTTTTGAGAGAAGCCTATACCCAGATAATCCTGTGACACAAAGGGAGCTGCCATTGAAGCAGTACAAAGACCAGAGCTATGAACTGTGTGCTGGGCATGGGAGACGCCCAGAGGAGCAACCTATCAGCTAAGTGATGACATTTGGGATCCGGTTGTCATATAAAAGGGAGGACAGGAGTCACTGTCCCAGGAAGCCATGAGTCGAGTCCTCCTCCTTGTTCAGGGTCAGCAAAGAATCTGCCACCTCCAGAGAAGGCAGGAGGGGCCCATTCTGGTTTTGCAATTATAATTTCTTCGCTGCCCACTAAGTGGAGGCAGGTAGTATTTACTGAGCACACGACACTTATTATTATTTTAAGAGAGGCCTTTGGAACCAGGAAGCTTGATGAATTTATGAGATCAGTAGCTATTTTTCCAAGATGGCTATAATACAATTCATTTCATTTGCAGCTTGTTTATCGTGAAACATTATTTAAGAGAGACAAATAAACAACAATTCACATTTGCTGGGCTTCTCTCCTCCCCACCCTTCCCAGTTGTTCCACAGGAAATTTTTTATTGATTAATGTACAATTGCATTACGGTTGGGAGCAACCAGACCTAGAATAAATAGTTTTTAAGAAGCAACCAGACCTAGAATAAATAGTTTTAAGAAGCAACATTCAGGAGGGAGCTATGTACCAGACACTGGCTTTTTAATCTTGGCAAATTCAATCCCTTCTCTGGTGTGCAAGTTCCTCCTTTGTAAAATGATGGAGACATTGCCTTCTACGGAAGGTGGGGCTGTGGAAAGGCAGCCCTGCATTTTGACTTCGGTCAACTCCTAGACACATGTGCCTCCCTGTGCCCCTTCTCCCATAGGAACATATTAAAAATTGTATTTTAGGACCGCATTGCTATAGAGACAAATATATAAATATTATATGCTAAAACATTTTCTTCCTCTGAAAAGGTCATTGTATTTTCCTCTGATTTTAAAAGGAATAGAAACATTTTTGTGGGCCCCTAAAGTATTGTGGGCCCTAGGCACTGAGCCTGCTGTGGCTCCTGGGTAAGCAGGCCCTGAAAAAAGGGTAAGCTCCTTGTTTGCCAAAGGCCTGGAGATGGGACAACAAGTTGAAGGGGCTGGGCCTGAGCAATGCTGCTGTGCAAAAGATGGGTTCTGTCTGGGAGAGGGGTGGGGAGGGATACCTCCCATTGGTGGCTAGTTGATGAGTCGGAGGAGAGGAGTAGCATCAGGTAGAAATGATGACATTATAGCTGTGTATGGAATGTGGATCTAATCCAACCCCTCTCCCATCTACTCTGAAATTCTTAGTAAGATCTCCGCTGCTCAACTGGGAACACTGAATTTAAAAAATGAAAACAAAATCAGGAGATCGTATTCCATGATGTCTAAAGTCTCTCTGTTCCCACTCTAATATTAGACTTTTCACCACAAGTATTTAAATACTGTTTCACAGAGCCAAAAGCTGCTTCCTGTCCCAGAGGAAACTCACTCATGTAGGAACTAAGAAAGGACTTTGAGGAACCCGATCGCTTGGAAAGATGCATCACTTGTCCAATGCTGACGAGGTCTAGATGCAGTACCGGCTGGGAGCAGGCCGTGCGTACTCTGGACAGGCATGGCCCTCTCCCAAGGACTGGTGTGTTCAGGTCTTGAAAGGCTGCATTTCATACCCAATACCTTTGGATATTTCCATCTCATGGACGTGTATGTATTTTGATAACACAAAATGAAGATTTTCTCTGTGGGGCAGGAAGTTCTTTGTAGTTCAATGTTCATAAATCCTGCACTTACAACTGTTGGGTACCGATGCCCCCAAATTGCTTTCACTCACCAGGGGTGGCTAAATGAGCATCCCCCGCTGGCTTGGCTGGGGCTTCCTCCCAGCCAGCAGTCCTGTTGCAGCAGCACCACCATTTTTTCACCAGAGTTTGGACCCTGTTTGAGTATTTTATTCGTTTTTTTCATCGATACATACCAATTCCCTGTTTTAACGACATATACACTAAAAAGCAATTCATCTATTTTGTTCACTAGAATTATCCAAATGCAATTTTTTTTGAGCGTTGGCATTATTTCTCTTTAAGGAGGATAAAAACATGGGTAATGTAGTCTCCCTGTACTTATAAATATTTAGGTTTACTTTCCAACCTGGCAGTTAAACTAGCCAATCTTTACTCTGGAGCTGGGCTGTCCGATACAATGGCTGCTAGCCACATAAAGCTACTGAAAGTTAAATAAATTAAAATCAAATCAAATAAAAAATTTAAAATCAGTTTTTCAATCACACTAGCCATATTTCAAGTGGTCAATAGCCACATGTGGCTGATGGTCCCTTTTTGAAAAGTGGATACCGAACAGGTCCATCATCACAGAAAGTTCTATTAGAAAGTGCTGCTTGAGGCTCGGACACTTGCAAACGCAAAGGCTATACTCTTTCACCACTGTGTCTCTTATGCCTAACACAGGATCTGCCTGATATGTAGTAAAAGCTCCAATAAATGCTTAAGAGATAAGATTCTTCATCTCTAAACATGGGAATAAAATGTGATCCCCAAGAAATATTGAATTAAATGAGGAAAAGTAAAAATACAAAGAAAAAGCTATACTGGGAACATTGTTCCCATAAACAAAAACTAGAATTCTAGTGTTAGCACAAAAAAACGATTCCTAGACCTGTCTCTTATGAGAACAAAAAGTGAATGAGACTGTTGCTCAAAATTTACATCTATGAGCCTCTCACAATATCAACAGGCAAAGTTACCTAAGCAATATAATAACACAATAGTAATAGTAGTAGCAATAATAATGATGATGGTGATAGTGATGATGATATGCACTACAGAGCACTTTACATTTACATAATCCTTTCACATCTTGTCTCTTTTGAATCGCACGACAATTTTGTGAGGTTGGAATTCTTATACCCATCTTATTGGTGGGGGAAAAAAGAGGATCAGGGGAGGCTCAGTGACTTGCCTGCAATTGCCCAGCTGGTAAATCAGGGAAAGAGACATCTAGGCTCAGGCTTCTGACTCCAGATCTTTCTGCTTTATCACAGCTGCTATATTTTGCCCAGAAATTACCCACTGGGCTATTCCGACTTTCTATCTATGCCATTAGATGAATTGAGATCCCTTAACAAAAGCAGACCTATACCTCCAGTGCCCCAGAAGGCCAACTAATCGATTGTCCTCCTTAATAATAATTTTTGGCTTCTGCAATATTGAAGGGCTAATCTTTGGTAACCATAGGCTCCAGAAAACATTATTAATTTATCACCCAAGAAACCATTTGTTCTCTGAATTATCAATCTCAAACAGTGGTTCTGAAGCACAAGCATGATATACTGTGCTCTGGGTTGCACAGCTGCTTTGCATTTTGAATTCTTTATTTATAGAACAAGTCAAATTAATAACTCAAAAATGTTGTTTCAGGCAAAGTAATGGACACACAATAAAACCATTCATTTCCTAAAAGGTCACTCCAGGAGATGCATACATTGTTTAAAAGCCTACCAACAATGCTATTATTCCTTCGAAAACTGAAAATGTATAATAAGCAGTTAGAGCACATATCTGCCCCCGAGACCCCAGGCTAATTTAAAGTACAATCACAAGGCAATCAATCATACTCCAAAATTACTTCATTTTCCAAACTGTTTACACTTTTTAAGTTACAAATCCACTTTCTGCTATTTCAACTCACGATTTACAACTACAGATTTAGACTGCTTGGCAAGCAGCCAAGCGCTAGTCATGAGGGAACTAATGATATGAACAGATCAGTGTTTTATAAAGGAGAAAAGCGCATGTAAATTTCCAGTGTGTCTGCAAGTAATCAAGGCACTGCTGACTATAAATGAGACCGTCTCAAATTTATTTTAGGAGAAATATCTTAAAGCTGCACTTTTTATCCAGGCCAAAAAAAGCCTTTAGGAGGAACTCTGAGATTACTCAAATTATTGTAAATAAACAGTTATGCGAACAATATGGAAAGAATAGTGAAATAAGCGACTTATTTCATTAAGAGACTTATTTCAACATTCCTGTCCCACATGCCCTTATCGTGATTTCTGGAATGCTAGAGTTAATGGAAAGAGAAAAAATTTTCTCTCTCTCTCTCTCCCCCCTCTCTCCCTCTCTCCCTCTTTCTCTCTCTCTCCCCCTTCCTCTCTCTCCTTTAAAATTGTTGCTAACTGTAGCAGCAAATCATGTTTGTTTTAGTAGCCAAAAATGCTCTGAATAAAAAAGAAGACCCTGGGGGATACTGTTTTAAATTAAATATGATCTTTATTGTTTCATTACAATGACAGAGCCAAATAATCACTTTGTGTTATTTGTACAAATAATGTAAGATGCTCATTTTCTTGCGGAAATAATTACTCTAGTCTATCATATCCTGCTCGTCGTCAAAACCTCCCCCTTTGCTGTCACCAAGCATGTGCATTAGCTCGGGAGGCTAAATTTAGCCAAAATTTCATGTGTTCTTACATGTTAAAGAGTAAAGCCAAGTAAGCACATTCAGATGTGAGAGTGCCTTAAAGAGGGAAGCTCAAAATAGATTCACAGTATATACATCGCAAAAGTCTATTCACCATGATTGATATTTTAGTTAGAGAATCATTACATGACTAAACTCGATTTTATAATTGGATAAGGCCAGATACAATAAAACAGCACAGCACTGTTAAAGCATCCTACATCTTAAAACTATCTGTAATCATAAATCAACCTAATTATTTGAAATACTGTCATGAAGTGGAGAAAAAAGAAATTAAACTAGCTGCTTGAATATTTCATTTTATTTTTTAAGGACCAAAAGCTTTTTAGTGGCCTTAAAGCTCAGCCCCACAATGGCTGGTAAACCATACTCTTTAGATAAAACTATACTGATAAGACTATCAGTAACAAAGATTAAAAGCTTCCCCTTACTGCTTTTTACACCAGCATCTGGTGTGTGTGTGCACACACATCTGTGTGTGTGCACGTGCCTGTGTATTAACTTAACAGTACTCAAAATAATGATCTTTAGGAACCTGTAGCAACACACACAGTCCTATTTTATTAAAACTTCAATTTATCCTTGTTTTTGTCACACTCAAAAAAGCTACTAAGAGTGGAATGAATATTTTTAGTTCTGAGTAATTTCATAATAAACTCCCCGGAGCCTCTGATATCATCATTGTGACATCATCAGGATAAATGCTCATTGGCTGCAACAGCCTTTCAGATTAACCTTTTCAAAGATGCCCCAGCCTATCATTGGTTAGTTCTCTAATGTGGGTCCCCTATATTCACCTGTGAGAACACAGAGAATGGGGAAGTACAACGCCACCCAATACATAGGCACACACAGCCACAGTATGGAGTTAGAATACTCTAAAAGGCAGAGTGTGTGTCTCTTCCATTGGAATTCTGGGTACAAATATGGCCCCCAAAGGGACATTGTGGGAGGTTCTGGCAGTTGGAGAAGGGAGCAGTTAGGAGCTCTCTTAGAGTTGTGTTGTTTTTCCTAATCATGGTGTGAGCACGTGAGATAGAATTCTGGCTACAGAAACATGTTCTACACACAAAGTACAAGTCTTCCCAAGATTGGTTAGATCTAAATTTGCTCAGCTTCCTTAGAAACTTAAAACATATTTTTTCATTTTACATTGGCTTCAGCAATGCCAAGCATTGAGGTATTTTTCAATATACATGATATCCTAATTCTACTAAAAATGTTCTTTATGATTTAACCAGTGGTATTCCAAAAGTGTTCTTTAAAATTTGACCCATCAAAAATTTCAGAATTCTGGTCTGATCTTTGACCTCACAGGTCCCACTTCTAGCAATTTATCCTCAGGAAATAATCAAGGATATAGATAATAATATAACTTTAAGGATGTTCCTGAGAACACTGTTTATCATAGTCACAAGCTAGAAAAAAAAACCCCGAAGTCTAACTATAGGAGAATAGCCAGATAAATGGCACTTCTGTATAATGGAATATAGTAGAGTCCGTTACTAAAAATGATACTGCAGATGAATATCTGTTGTGTATATAAGAGCACATTAAGTAAAAAAAAGTCTGATATAAAACTGAAGATATTGCATCAATAAAAAAACTCATATAAGCAGACAAAAAGAAAAGACTGGAACGATTAAGACAATAAATAGCAACATTAGTTAGTTCAGCATGGTGCTATTATGGGTAATTAAAATTTTTTCTTTCTACTTCTCTGTATTGTCTTAACATGATAAGTATGCATGAGTCGTATTATAAGAAAATAAGCATAATTAGAAGAGATGAAGAAAAAATGTGGACATAGAGAAAGAACATGACTCTACATAAATTCTCTAGGATTGGATGATCCAAATATTTGATTAGATCTTTTTGAAATCATGTACCTAACTGTTATGTTTCTATTACTCTGGTAAATTCCCCTCAACAAACCTAGTAAAGGGATGAAAATTCAATAAATATAATTTAGTTGATAATTGTGATAAAACAGCTACACCAAACTATGTGGGAAAAGTTGGATTTAAGTTTACATACCACTGACTTTTTTTTTTTTTTCTGTTGGTATCTTCATGCAAAACATTATTTTTAACATCTTGCATTAGTGTGGTACATTTGTTATAACTGATGAACCAATATGGATACATTATTATTGATCACATCCATAGTTTACATTAGGGTCCACTCTCTGTGCCATATAGTTCTAGGTTTTGCCAAATGCATAATGTCATGCATCCACCATGACAGTATCATATGGAATACTTTCACTGGCTATTTTTTTTTTTTTTACTGAGATTGAAAATTTCCTTTCAATAACAAATACTGATTTAAATTATTAGGATAGACACAGACATAACCCTCAGCACAGTCCCAGGCCCAAAGAGAGCTACAGTGTCTCAGCAAAATTAAACAGTCATTTTTTAGTGCCAGTTCAAAGGGTGGCTGTGAAAAAAGATAAAACTTTGGGATCAGCTAGTCCTTTTCTCTAAAACATAAGGAGGTGGAGGAGGAGGACCCACTTAAATTTCCTTCTTCTCCAGCTCTAAATTCAGAATTACTATTCAATTAAAAGACTTCTAGAATGTCAAGATGTAAAAACTGAACTGAAAAGGGGAAGAGAAAACATGCTCTTTTTTTCTACAAATGAGGTTCAGAGTTTTTGCCCATTAAAGTAAACCAAATATGTTTCTCTCAAAAATTCCAGCCAAAAGGCAGGATGCCAAACACACTTAGATAAATCACTGTTCCAGGGTCTCTCTTTTACTCTTTTCCCCTTTTCTTCTTTCTTTTGCTACACACACACACACACACACACACACACACACACACACACACACACACACACACATTTTAAAAGCAAACCAAATACCCCTCCCGGTCTTCTCAATCTACTTACAGAAAAATAAACCAAAGGAAACAATTACTTTTGTTGAAGAATGCATTGTTTAGGAGAAAAGTCACATTAAAATAAGTTCTACCTTCTTCATCAGAGATTAGCATTACATATCTTGGGATCAAGCCATTGTCCTGCACACTATGTATAACTTATTGTAGTTAATTTATCACTAAGGTCATTGTAAACTAGGAGGGAGTTTGTAAACAAAAATGAATCACAGGTTTCATTTTTGTATCCTTTTCAAACTGGAAGATTTAACAGTTTCCTGTTCCAACATACAAAATAGTATTGCTTCTATCAACCTCCTCAGCACTCTTGCCAGCAGTTTCCATTTAATTAAACTGACAGCAAAACAGGGCCTTTCGCTAATGGGATCCAGACCATTTTTCCTTCAATGTAAATTCTCAGGCATGAAATTACATCTGAAACAGACACAATAATCCTTCTATATCTTCGACATACATTTAATGTATAATAACAATTCCTTTGTCTACATTACAGTTTTAGATTTCAGTCAACCTTGTTTTAGCTGGAATTCTCAAGCTTATCCAATGCAAATTCACCTTAGAATTCTTACAAGCCCTGGCTATATCTAGCCACAGATTATGGTTAAAGATCAGATGCCAAAGGCTAAAGTCCACAGCAGGGAGGAACAATTATAGTAACGAATGAATTATGTTTCTGTTTGGACCACTGTTCTCAAAGTCAATTAATTTAAGAGCTTTTTCATCAATTGTTGACTCTAAGTAAATAAAAGTATCGGCATTTATAAGTATGTCTGAATTTCATATTACAAGGCAGGGTTTCAATATTTCAATACGGCTAATGAAGGCAGAATATATTGATTAAGTGCAGCTTGGAAATCTGATCATGTTAACATAATCAGTGGACTGGCTAACTATTTTTCTCTGCTTGAATATCAGTCACTTTTCTGGTAATGGCAAGCCATAACGTATGCTTAAAACGATTCCAGTTATTTAAGTGTATTTATGAAAAAAAAATCTTCTTATTGGATTTATTGGTTGAAGAGAGGGAGTCTTATCAGGTAATTTAGCATGGAAATCAAGAACTTCAAGGTGAAAAAAAATCTAAAGAATCATAAGGCTATTTCTAAACAAAATTAAAACATCTAGTAAATTGAGTGGGGAAAATTTCATTTTTTTTGTGAGACCATAAAACACGATTATTTTCTCATGAAAACTGGATGGGTCAAGTGTCATTAAAAAACAGCCTAATTCACACTCTGGGCAAGTCTAGAGCTCAGCAATGTTGGGCGTATGAGGATATAAACAATCTTAAAATGCTAAGCTCTAAGGTCCGTAAAGGCTGACTGATAAGCTCAACATCTTGACAAAATGGCAGTTTCCTTGGTATGGTTTGTCTAGCTTTTAAGAAAATACCTATTTCAACAAAGGAAGAAAGTTTTGTTGTAGATTATTGTCCTGACCCCTTCTCCCCACCAAAAAAAAGAAATAATGGTTTGCATGCATACAATATTTGAGGTTCAGTTCTTGCTCCGTATTCAAAGGATTCCTGCCCTGCTTGACCATCCTATAAAACTTGCAACACTTGATAGTGACCAAAAAATAATCCTATGAGCAACTTAAAACAAAGAAACTGCTAGAAAATAGGCATTTTAGAACTTGCTGCAAATCGTATCTTCCAATATAAAAAATAATGCCTTTGTTCTCTTGGAAAATACAAAGCAAAGCACTTTTTTGAGGGAGGGGGGTGTTGCAGAGCAGTGAAGGAACTATCTTCAGAATATCCTGACAGTCTCTTTGAAAATGAAACATTTCATTTATACAGCAGAAGACAGTTGTGGCAAGATTAGAAATCATTTCAAATCTCCCAGGCAATCAAAATACAGTCTTTTCATGTGGATGGAAGGTCTCTTGTTTTACAGAAAATGCTAAATAAACAATTCTATGGGCAGAAATGTGAGAGCAATTTATTATTGTTCTATTCACTTTGGTTAAAACTTTAAAAACCACATGAAGCCTATAAATAGAAGCTTTTCTTTGTCTTTGGGATGTTGAAAGCAGTTTTTCTTGGGTCCAAGGCGAAGAGGCAGGAAATTATTGCTTTTTCTCCACCAAGGAGTAACACGCCAATTCAGACAATGCCTAGAAGATAGATTCTTTAAAAACATTGTATATGGGAAGAACAACAATTCGTCCACATTTTTTTTTTAAAATCAAGGGCACCGTGTTATAAATAAACTATATTGTGGGTTTTCTTTTTATTTTAGACATGGACAGCTTAATTACTTATGACAATACTTTATGTTAGATTACCAAAAAGTATAGAACTGTACCAGTAACGGTACCTTAAAAATAGGAAGATTCACTTTAGACTTTGAAAAAGAAATACAAGTTCTGTAGGGATTGTAATAGGTTTGGGAGAACCTAAGTAACAGTTGGCCAAATTTGGATCCATAAACACTTAGTTAAATGTGAAAACAGTGTGCTTAACCATGATGATGCAAAATGATTACTTCTAGGTCAGTATGTTTTAAATCGAGGTTTACAGTCCATTAGTAGGATTACAGAACCAATTACGTGGGTTGCAACCAGCATTTTTAAAAAGTGAAATTAAATATAGAAAAGAAAATGCTAGAGTGCATCATTCATATTAGGGATAAGTAAAATGTTTAGGTGAAGCTATTGGTTCAAATAAATATATATATTTACATATTTATTTATTTACCTACTCATATACATATACAACATAAATATTTGTATGGGTGTATACTAGCTCATCATGTTAAATTTTATTATTATTACTATTACTATTATTATTATTATGGAACATTAGATTAGGAGTATCTGTATACCTACAAATTCTTACCTCTGTAATTTTCACAAAATGGGCCATCTCTAATACTTCCATACAATAAGAAAATGAATATTTTCATGTATCTTTTTAAAAAGCTAAAGTCTAACAAAGCCTGAGAATAATAGGTCTTTAAGTGTTTACTGAACAAACCAATGAATAAAAAATGAAAAACTGTAAGAATGTGCAAACAGGTGGTTATCTATATGAATACAACAAGCATATCCAAACCAAAAGATTACATGAATCACTCCATGGGCCTGGGCAGCACCCCTTTATTACATGGAGCTCTACTTCCAACACTTCATCAAAATAAAATGCCAGCATCATTCTTCTGTCATAAATGGCACAGATATTAACAGAGACATTAACATTCAAAGACCAGAAAGGTATCTGTGGAGGCTGTGTCTACATTCTAGAGAAATATCTACTTGGAAGGGGAAAACTGAGTTAAATATTCAGGCAGTTTGTCTACATAATATAAATCACCTAGTTGAAAGATGCACATTTACCCATCAACCAGCTCTGTTTACCATTCTGTAAGAAAATACATGAATGAAAGAAAATGACTTTTTTTTTTTTGCATTAGGACACATGACATAACACTGTTTGAACCATCATCTACCTAGGTCAACTGTGTGGTCTAATACCACCTATACCCCCTTTATTTATGTTACAAAGAATTGTGGTTGTGGCTGAAGGTAAGGTAAGGTAGACACATGATTCACTGATGGCCAATGGATTCATAAAAACTTTACTCTAATCTAAGACCTCTGGATTTGTATCATCTGGATGATACAAATAGTGAGCAGTAAGATGAATTTCTTCCTGTAAGACAGTAGAAGTCAATTTAGGAGGATATTCTTTAAAAAGAAATTCAAGTAGGAATATGACTACATGTAAACAATAACAATGGCTTGTGTTTATGAGGTGGTTGCTTGTTTTAATCAACTACCTGCGTAAAGATATAGGAGATTTCTTAAACTTGCAGATGATAGAATTGGAAGACATGATCAAAATGTATAAGTCAAGAACAAAAAGCTCTTAAAAAGCTGAAAATTGGCTGAAAGCAAATAATGCTAAAGGTAATAAGAAAAATGCAGTCTTAAACTTAGTTTTAAAAAAAATATATTGTATAAGAATAGGATGATGATTGCCCATCTTAACAACATTTCATATAAAAAAGACCTAGTTCTTTTTATATTTCTATATGAGTCAAAAGAAAGTACTTCATAAAACTGCAGACTATTTTTAAATGGGCATTGATTAACTGAAGCAAACTAACAGAAGAAGAGTATAAAATACTCCAGGTTGAAAGCACCAGGGATGTTTAACCTAGAAATAAAAAGATGTCAGAATGACAAGATTTTAGGAATTTTTGAAAAAGCAACATGAAAACTGCCTTTAAAGTATCTAAAGCACTTGTGTGAGAGAAGACTTAGGGAACTGGTCCAAATGGGTAAAGGTGGCAGAGCCATAGTATTTGGTTCAATATAAAAACAAAAAAAGTTTCTAAAATTCAGAACATGTCACCGACAACAACAGCAACAAATCCATGGCTGTGTAAGGTAAGTAAACTCAGTATCACTGGAAGAACAATGGAAGGATTACTGTGATGTATATAAAATGAGATTAAGCCCAATCGTAGCTTTTCCTTACAATTCTACGAATCTAGGACTGGGGAAGAATTCACACTCAGCTGGGAACCCAGGGAGCAGTATGGCTTCTTGGGGAAGACAGGCCGTTTAAAAGCAATTCTAAAATGCACTCCCTGGCTCCCTCCACCACTTTTTACGTTTCTGAACTTGGTATGTATCTAAAATTTATGTTTATATTTGGAATGAAGTTGTTTCTTGTTCTCCAAAAGCTGTTGTGAAATCAATGATGCATCTTTACAACCAGTGGCATCTTAGATCAAGAAAATATAGTAAATTGGAATTAAACTGTTAACAGTGGTAGCCTCTGGGTAGTGGGACTATGAATGATTTTTATTTTTTCTTTTTGCATGTCTTTCCCTTCTGCAATAAAAAAAGATATTACATTTGTAATAGGAAAAACATTTTAGAAGGATGACTTAGAATTAGATTAGATTTTTATCTAGAAAAGTCCCACTGGTAAAGAATGAAAGTGGTGTTTAAATTATGACATTTCAATGTTTCCCAGAGAATATACATAGTTTTCATTCAGCCAAAGCATTTACTTTCTTAGACCGTGAAGAACAACCCATGGCCTCAAATCTAATTTCAACATCAATGACTGAAAAGTTGCCTTTATGTTACACTCCTCAAATATACCCACATGTTAACATTTTAGTGGGCAATGTTCTACTGACATTCTTTTATGTACTAAAGTAGTTAATCTAAGTTGTAAAACTAGAGCCCCCAGGGACTTAAAAAAAAAAAGCCATTTTTGTTTTAAATAAAGAAAAAAATGCAACCGGTTAACATTTTTAGTTTTCTGAACTGGCCTATGTGCACAAAAGCTGTTCACTACAGATAGGGATGTATCTTGCCTACCCTGCAGCAATAAAGTACTAAATACTAACTCATTAAGCTGACAGAACAACTGTAGGGTCCTTACTTAATTTTCAGGATGGGTGGGGCAAGGGGAGGGTAAAGATTTATTATTGTATCCCACTCTATGGGTTCATGAACTGGATTTAAAAAAATAATTGTCTGTTCCTTGTCTTCAATATTATGTTAAAACCAGTATACATTTAAAATCCTTCTCCCTACAAAACACAATGAGTAGAATATTTGCTATGATCTTTAAAAGAGGATGTTCAAAGGAGGTGTAAGTTTGAAATATATAACTCTGAATATATAATGTTCACTCAATAAAGGCTGGGCAAGGGTCATAAAACTATAAAAAAAAAAATACCCTGCCCCTTTGGACTATAACAGCTAATCATTAGCCATCCATTCGTAATGTTTACCTTTTAGTGTGTTATTTTCACGTTTTTCTTCATGGGGACTAACCATTAGTATCCCCTTAAGACTAACAAAAGTACATTCATTGCCTGCTGGCAAATGATTTCTGGCCCCAACGCATTTGCTAGTAGAAAAAGTTAAAGTATATCTAGGCTTATATTTCTATTATTGTTGGGCATTAGCAGCAGCATAAATTTTCTTCCCAAGAACTCCATTCTAACTGGCTTCACATGTGATGGTAAAGAAGTCACCCCAAATTCACACAGATGATTTACATGTTTGTGAATCAAATTTAGTAAAATGCAAAAGTTTAAACAGTCTCGGAAATTTTTTTACCAAATGGACATATTTGAAGCTCAATCTCTATTCAACCCTTCCTTCTCTCACCATCATCCCAAATGAATACCCCCCAAACCCCAATACCTCCTAAATTAATATTCTTTTGCATTTTAAAAAGTGATCTTATTTGCATTTAAACATGGCTATGTAAACAAGGTGTTTGACTGGGGGAGATTTTCTTCTCAGAGTATTCAAGAGCTGGAGTGAAGCTATTTAAAGAATGGAGTATTCAATTCCTTAGGCCAGATGCTAGTATAAATATGAAACTATGTTCACACTGCAGATGAAACTATTTTTAGTCGATGTATTTTGAAGAGCACTATTCAGTTAAGCATTGTAGGGTGGGCTTCCAGTAAGCTACAAACAGAATCTAGAAGGATTCTGATCCCTGTGTTAACACACTGATACCAGGGCTATACCAAGGGCTGCCCTTCGATTGGTATGCAAAACTACGGCCTCGCCAGGTTAAACACCAAAATTTTAGTGCAAGTTAGTAAATAGCCACTGCTGCAGCCCCTCTCTGCCGTGCTCCCTGAATCTTCCCCCAGACCCCTGGATTCTCCCCTGGGAGATCCAAGACCACCCCCTTCCCCGCCCAAGTCCAGGCACTGCGGGGTTAACTCTTGGCCACACCAAGAGTTCCCGGTTGCTGCTCCAACCCTGAGGTGTATGTCTATTCTGACTGGTGTCTGCATGTGCTCACGTGTGCCCTACAGTTGTTAATGTGCTGATTTTCACCCTTGACTCTACCCGATTATGCAGTAAGTTGGACTCTGTATTTGATTCCAGACTTTAAAATCAAGAAAGGTGCAAATCTAAAAGGGATTTGAGAACCACAAAAATGTGCAAAAATAAAATTGTTCTGGGGCTGATCCTGGCAATGTTTTTCACACCAGGCACATCCGTCCCTGCCTGTAAGCTCCGTTAACTAACTGTTGCTAATGACATCAATGTAGGTGTGTTGACGGCACAGTTTATTTCTTTCCCAGTGCCTTGCACATACCAGGTACATTACAGTAAAAGCACACAGGAGGAGCTCAAGAAACGCCACAGTCAAGGGTAATCGAAGTCTCCTGACACCAAGATACAGGCACAGAAATCAAGATTGCAGCTAAGAGGCAGCAATTCTTAACATCCACCAACACTTGGCATACATCCCTTTCCATGGAACTTTCTGTGGGACTAATGGACTTTACAAAGAATTGTCTTGCTCCTTACTAGGCTCTGCTAGGCCGGTTCTGCTGGGCAGTGACAATGGCCTACAGATCAGCTGTCAAATAAGACACTGCCATAATGTCACCAGGCTGTGGTCCTGGAATCAGTGAAGCTCTTGTGGGTCCCACTGACAGGCCACCCTTCCTGCACCTGGGAGCAAGGCCAGGAGGCAAGTGGGTTGGCACCCGTTTCAATGTCTCCACCATTAGCCGACCATCAGGGTTAACAAAGTAGGGAAACAAAATCTAGGACTAGAATAATGAATCTGAAAAGGGGGTTAAAACAGCCAAACTGGGACAAGAAGTTGAGAGGTCTGGGACCTTTCTGTCATTGTCTTTTTTCATTTATTCCAAATCAATTCAAAGGAAAGAGATCTGAAATGAGGGAACTAAGAGAGGGACAGGAGAGACCATTTTATTTTTAAGTATGTATTCTGCTTGTTAAAGGTTTATGCATTATACAAACCCAGAACCTAATCTCCTCTAGACAGTCCACATACTCCCACTGGTCCTTAATGCAAAAGAATTGTACATTTTTTGATAAAACACCAGTTGCTGTTCCCTGCGCCCCCTCTCCCCCCACCCCAATATAAAATCTGTGGTGCTGAGAACATGGCTCTAAATATTTCTCAAGATTCTACTAACATTAGAAACCACTCTAGCTTCTCTTGTGGTTTATTATGATATCACCGAATCCCTGCTATGTATTTATAACCTTGTAAGTCCTAATTACCAATCATTTCCTCTAAGACTATAAATGCTTTCTGGCGACTTAAATGGACAACTAGTATTATTGGTCAATGGATTAAGGTACTGCTTGGATGGCAAAATTTATTCTAGTCCAAACTTTAGGAGTTCATTTGTCATATATTTTATTCTACTATTTTAATGATTCATTTACCTTTAGTAATATATATATTCAAAACTGTGGTGTTTCTAACCAATGGTGCAATGTCTGGCTGAATTTTCTTTTTTCTTTTTTCTTTTCTTTCCCTTTCTTTCTTTCTTTTTCCCCTTTCTTTCTTTCTTCTTCTTTTCTTTTTCTTCTTTTCTTTCTTTTTCCTTTTTCTTTTCTTTCTTTCTTTTCTTTTTTCTTCTTCTTTTCCTTTTCCTTTTTTTTTTTTTTTCTTTTTTAAATAGCATAATGGTGTAGAGCAGCCAAATTGAGGATGTTCTTCAGTACATTGTTGGTATCAGATTGCTGGCAAACACATCCAGAGCCATTTCTCAAACCACATGTAATGTTCTGAGTACCAACATGCCCATACAGTCATTAACAAGTATCCTAAAATTTGCTGTATGTATTTAAATGATTAGGAAAGTAGTATGAATGATGAGACTGTTTCTAATGGTGCTTTAGCTTTTATCAACTATGTGACACAATAAAGATCTCTTTTTCAGATCTTTGTTTTTCAACGTGTGCCACTGAAGTACACTCCTTTTTAGAGCAGTGTTTATTGCCTTTTGCTTAGCTTGAACTCAACGTTTGGGCAAGGGAATTGTTCTAATGTAGTCAATCTTTAGGATTCCATCTCAGCAAATCACCTCTGGCTAGGCAAATTTCTAAAGAAACTAGTTTACCCAGGACTCAATTTTTCAAGGTTATGCAATCACTGTTTGGGGCCAATTAGTTGTAATAACAATTATCTTTTTCCTCACCCAACTGGGATCCATGTTCAGAAACTGCCTGGAGTTGAAATTCTTAAGCCCACATCCCTAAGCAGGGGCTGAGCATTAAGCCATCCATAAGAGTCCAGGCAGCTCAAAGGTAAGATTTGCGCCTTTTTTCTACTGTTCCTATAACATCTAATCTATTGGTGCTCAATTAACACAAAAGGGGCAGGTGCATGTGGTTATTTTCAGACTTCACATCTGTGTGGAAGTTACACTTCTGAGCCTATAGATTAATTCGGTGCAACTGGTTCCAACCCTTCCTAGCCTGCTGTTGACATGAGGCTTGCCACAGCCCGAGCGGGTCTCGTTGCTATCAATAACCTAGGCTGGGCTATTGCCCAAGAGAAAAGCCTCAAAGGAAATGACTTAAGTGTGGTATACACTAGTGGTACCCAAGTCAATTTTAGGAGGTACATGGATAAACATATTTTTTTATTTTAAGAATTATGTATTTAACTTCACTGTTATTTATAGCAAGTGATATAAAATTTCCTATTAAAGAAAGTTGTTTAAGTAAAAAAGCAGTTAAAGAAAATATTAAGTAAATAATAAAATAGGGAGTTATCGATGTGACAAAAATTGTGACGTTGGTTTGTAAACGACTAAAGCCTAGGATATTCTAATTTAAGGCCTAAGACTTTAATAATGCTACCATTTATCAAGTGCTTTATTGTGCCAGACACTGTCTTAAGCACCTGGAATTCAATATGTTATTAAATCCTACAACATATCCTTGTGAAGTAGGAATTATTATACAGATATATATTTTTTTAATTGGAGATCGGGGTTCAAGTCCAGGTCTGCCAGACTTGAACCATTACATTATGCTGCCTCCAGGTATAAGATTTAAAGCCTAGTCATCCATCCACTCATCCAACATATGTATTGAGCACCTACCACATGCCAGACAATATCTTAGATTAAAACCTGGGGTGGGAGAAGGATCAGTTGTTTAGTCTTAGAAAATAGCAGATGGAGTCTTGATCAGAGTAAAAAAGAAAAGGTTTCTCATCTTGGGTTTCAACTCATGCTCCCATGCCACAAACAATATGCAGAGCTCCCTAAGTAAGTCAGAAAGTCTTTATTTTATAAATATTTAGAATATTGAGCATGAGATTGATTCATATAATAAACAAATTGCTGTTAGAAGTGGCCACTGGGTGGATATCACAAAAAGGCTTTCAAAAGAATCTTTAGGCAGGCTGCATATTATGAAAACATGATATATTAAAATTAAGCCATATGAAATGTTTTACATGACAAAAGGGTGCTCTACTTCACCAAAAGGAGTTTCCAGATGGCTTCCTCTTGAGCACCCCAAAAAGAAAGTAACTAATAAATATATAAGGTGTCCATAGCACATCCAGATTACTCAGATAGCAGAAGATAAGAATGACCTATTGTCCATCCTTGCTGTCAAAATTTCTAATTTAAAAATATAAAATAAAATACATGATATGAGAGAGGCATGCTCTTCCTTCCCACATATGCACGAAAGCTAGAAATCCTTATATCAAAAAGTAGAATCCCATCAACCCTGTGGGTGGACACACAATACCCTTGTTTTTCTTCTCCATAGCACAATGATTTTGTATTCTTTAAAGGGAATCAACCAGCAGTCTTTAACTGAGTCAAAGACCAATTTCAGGAGGACGTCCACGAAGGTCATTGCAATTTTGTGGATTTAAATATATTCTGGTTAAGGAGCCCATAGTGTCCTGTAGATTCTCAAAGTCATGCCACCACCCTTACAAAAGGTTAAGCACCATCGGAACAGGTGACTCCAACTGTCTCCTCCTGTCACATGTGCATGGACTACTAGGAAAATGCCGTAAATAAAACTTGGCTGAGGGGTGGCTTTTGAGGGAGAGGGGTAAATGATAATCAGGCATTAAAAAAGTATTTCATAATCTTATCATCATCATAGACTCCTTTCAGAATCGGATGAATGCTGTGAATGGTTTCCTAAGAAAATGTATATCCATGTACAGAAATTCTGCATGAAGATGTGGGGGCTAGTTAGGCATCCCCACAAAAATTTATCCATCAGTCCTTAATTAAGAACCTATGGCTCAGATCATTCACCCACACTTGACATAAAGACTTAGTTAGCTTTAGGGGCTGGGGGAAAGCAGATGTTTATTAGAACACCTCCTGCCAAACCCAAGCCTACTATCTATAGTATAGATTCTACACCATCTCTATCTTCACTCCCAGAACAGATTCAACAGGAGTTTTATTCAGCCAGAAAGTTCTGCCCTGGGTGAATGCTCTGATTTTGAGATTCTTCCACAAACACTGCCTTCAGGAGAAATTGTTTTATGTGAATTGATTTGATTAACCATACTAGCCTCATTTGTAACCATGAATAATGTAACCAGGCGGAAAGCTGACATTTTCATGGAAAAGTTCTATTTGCAATCTAAAATTACTAACTTTTTTCTTAGCTTGTAGGTAATACAAGCTAAGGATATGATATGAAAATATTGCTTTGATGAATCAAGAATACCCATCGAGAGGATAAAGACTTAACATTTTGATCTTCAACTGATATCCTTTCATCACAAGAGAACACAATGGTAGGCATGAAAAGTCCTCACAGTAATGAAAAAAAATGAAAGACTGTAAATCCAAATAAATCGAGAAAGGGCCTTAAGCTTAATTATTCTCCTTTCAACATCTCAGACTACTTATTAGGTGGAAGTGCTAAAGCTCTGGCAAAATATTAGAAATTTTAAGAAGGAATATATAATACATCTATTTCTTCTGCTTACCAGACAAACTTGATATGAACAACTATGTATTTATCAGAGATAATAAAAGATTGGCACGTAACATCAAGCACAAGAATCCCATCTGGAAAATCAAGTTCGAGCCAAGTCTAAGTTCCTAGTGAAAGGCGTAGGCCCTGCAAAAGGAAGATCTAAGCCAGAGATGACAGCGAGATTCTCCATTTCTAGTAATATTCTGGTAGGACAGAGCAATCACATGGGATGGGAATCTCCTCATTCATTCAACAGTCATGTACGTGCGACTACTTCCAAAGAAATGGGTCATCTTTGCTCTTTAAGCATTTACGAGTCTGTTCACATGCAACTCAGGAACCTTCTTTCCTTCTATGCTCTCAGTGCACTTTGCTTACACATTCATCCATGAACTGGCTAAACTCTATATTATAACCTAATTGTGTGTGTGTGTCTGTCTGCTCTGCTACACTATGAGTTCCTGAGGGCAGAGATGGCATCTCTTTCATCTTCCTCTTCTGTCCGTAGCAAGTATAGCACTCTGGCCTTCTTAAGTGCTCAGTGCATACAACGGTGATTCCACTTCAAAATAAAAGGGTTGGCAAAACATCACAGCTGTCCAAATCTCTCTAGATCAGCACTGTCCAATATAAATATAATTTGAGCCACATATATCATTTAAATTTTTCTAGTAGCCACATTAAAAAAAATTTTAAGGAAAAGGTAAATTTAATGACAATAATATATTTTATTTAACCCAACATATCAAAAATATTTCAACACGGGGCCAATAATAGAATTATTAATGAGATATATACTCCTTTTTATGCTAAAATTTTGAAATTCATTGTGTATTCTACACTTACAGTGTGTCTAATTTGCAAGCTAAGTGTTCAACAGTTAAAGTGATATGTAGTCCTACCAAAACAATTAAGTTATGTTTAACAAAAAATATTTTACACTGCTTCAGTTTTTAATTTTAAAGTGAAACTAATTACAATTAAATAAAGTTAAAATCTCAGTCTCTCTGTTGCAATAGCCACATTTCAAGTGGTCAATAGCTACATGTGGTTAGTAGCTACCATACTGGACAGCACGGTTGCAAAATATGTACACGGTCAGATCCTATGTTTAAAGTAAAACGATTTATACACAACACACACAGATAGCTGGAGGAATAACCACCAACTATTAGCAATATGTTAATTCTGGGATAAGGAGTGGAATTGAAAAGGAGGTGATAAGGGACTTTTACACTTCTGAATGGTTAAAATTTTTACATGTATTGTATAAAAAAATTAAGGAGAAAAAAAACAGACTAAAGTACCATCTTTTCTTTAGAGACAAAGCTACACTCTGAGAGTGGCAGGGACACTTTAGGTTCCCTTAGGTAAGGACTACCAGGAGGGTGAAGGAATAAGAAGTCATGCTATCTAAGGCATGTGGGATTCACACTGTTTGTGTTTGACCTAGAGGATGGAAAATTAAGAGCAGGCAGCTATTTTCAAATATTTGAAACTCTCTCAAGAACAAGAAAAATTTGATTTGTTCTCTGTTGTTACTAGAATAGAACCAGTAACAATAATATACACCATTAGTACAGTAGCTTATGCTACAAACCATACATTTCGAATTTAACTAGTCAAAAGTAATAATTCCTAACAGAGATGGATCAAAGATAGAGTGGAAGTGCCTCATAAAGTAATGAATTCCCAATCATTGAAAATATTAAAAAGTCAATTAATCAAGATTTCTGCAGAGAATATTTAAGAAGCTGTAACTGTAGGAAAGATGTCACAAACACACAATCATCATACACCTACTGATAGATATCTAATAAACCACAAGAACTGTCAGCTCAGAGAAATATTAGATGAGGCCAGTAATTCACATATTTCACTTGTGATATCCTGAAGTACATTGAATTCCTGGCACCAAGTTTTCTAACCAACTAGAATCATCTGTTAATTACGATATAAAAGTGATCAGAGGAAGGATAAGCAGATGGTTTACAGGAGAGTACACAGGTATATTCTGGAATAGACAATTAAATTTTAAAACATCACATTAAAAGCACTTCAAAATAACCTTCAAGGTTTAGAAAACTGGGATCATGGCTTATTTAACCCTGAATCAATTTCAGTGCCTTGTAATAGATAATTGAACGTTTGTGAATTAACCTGTATAAAGTCACATACCACTGTTATCTATATCTTGGTATTCTTTTATGTTGTAATTGTCCACTTTACTTTCTTGGGGAAGAAAACAGCATTTTGTCAGGTTTACTTTTCTAAAGGAAAGAGGAAAGGAAACTAATGGTCCTGACGAAATGCTCCAACTGTGTGCTTGAGATAAGCAATCAAAGCAGAATTATGATTTTTAAAGTCATACAGCTTATTGAGCAAGGATTTGAATCCAGTTCTGTCTTATTTTAAAGTCCATGCTACAAAGGTTTAGGACCGTGGTAAAAAAAAAAAAAAAAAAGAAAGCCACTCTAAAATGGTAGCTTTATGTTTGTTCGTTCTTCTAAATCTTTGATTAAAAACATTAAAACAATGGGAACCAAATGAGCATTCTCAATTTAAAAAAAAGAAAAAAGAAAAAAAGAAACCCACACAGAAGCTGCACATGTGAAAAGCCTATATTTACACACAGCCATCACATGATGGGTAATTAGCCAGGTAACTATAGGTTTTTCTCTGCTAGAAAAGTATATGTTTCATCATGCTTTGAAATCTGCCTTATTATCAGCATAGCTATGAAAACAATGTTTTACTTCTTATTGAGTGAATAGGCAAGGCATGAAGCATTGTTTTTGTAGAGCCTAATAGAATACTTTCTTTGTGAACCAAAGAAGTAGAATGGGTAGTCGGAAGGTGGAGAATATCCTGCACCGTGATTAGCAAGTAATCATTTTAAGAGAGGTAAGGATTAAAATAGTGCAAATGTCTAGAATAAGGAGTACTAGATGTTGCGCTAAAACCATCTCCTTAATAAACTGTCACTAAAAAAAAAAAAAAAGGATTGAAAACACGCGGATAAAAAAAAGATTACAAACAAACCGATAATAAAAAAGATAAGGCAGAACAAGTCCAGTCTGGATTGGTTTATTTCCCTTCACATTTTTATCACTGCTATGATCCTGAAGCATGAAAAAGAGACCCTTGAGGAAGAGAGGAATTAATAAGTGCCCGTATTAATATGTAAAAAGTCCACACACAACAAACCCCTACAACAGCACCAAAAATCCTCAGGCTAGCGGGCTAGCTTTGAGCATGTTCAAAAGCTCTCTAATACGTTTCCCAGGATGAGTCTATAAATGGTTGACCGATTAAGCCAAAAAATAGTTAGAAACTAAATATCGCAAGTATGTTGCTTCTTCTACCAGGTGCCAGTGAGACAGCCCCTCCACTAGAGGCAGTCTTAGGAAGTGCCGGTAAAGAAGTCAAAACAACCATTAAATGCACATAGGTATTCCCAATACTTAGAGCAGAGAATTCCAGAGATTTCCGAGGAGGTTGATCATAAAAGTCACATGTTTACTTAACCTACTAGGTATTGCTTTGAAGTTAGAGAAACTACATGATAGAGTTAAGACTGTTACTGGGAAGATAAGACAACCACATGAAAAAAGATATTGCATTATATTGCTAGTTATGGAGTAAGGTGCTCAACAAGGTGGTAGAGACACTAAGTGTGATAAGAGCTCCAAAAGCGGGGAAAACCCTATGAGCTGAATGGCTAACAAGGGCTTCAGGGGCTTCAACTGAGTCTTAAAGAAAAGAAAGAATTTCTACAGGCAGGAGTACTGGAAGGGGCATTCCAAGAATGAGTCAAGGCATGAGCCACTCAAAACATACTGGAAAGTGTGGTGGGGGGCAGGGGAGTGGGTTTATGTGATTAAAGAGAAAGAAGACCAAGCAGTTAGACTAGTTAGGCTAGAGCAGAAGGTTTACATAAGAGATAGGAGATAAAGTAGAGAGATAGGCTGTGTGTACTTTGAGCAATTCCACCTCTATGAATGTACAGTATAAGGAAATAGTCATGGATATGTGCAGAACTGCAAGAATCTCATGGAGTTTGTAGAAAAACAGAAGCAACCGAAATGTCCAACAATAGAAACACCTCTATGATAAAACATTATGTAGGCAGAAAGAAACAGTGTAGAATATTTTACAACATGGAGGCACTGTCACGTACGTGTGCACAAATTTAAATTTGAGGGGCAAATGTTAGGTTTCCTTTTTATGGAGAAAAAGAGTATGTGTATGAATTCTTACCTATATAAGATTCATGTACATCGGCATATAGATATATAAAAATGCTAATGCAGTTATTTCTGGGTGGGAGGAAAATAAGCAACACATTTTTTTCTGTTTTTTTGTCTGTCCATATTGCCTACATTTCTCACACCAACATGGATGACATTGATAGTACAAAAAACAACAATGAAAGTTATTTAATAGAAAAGAAAAGAAATGGAAGCTGGGACTCAATAGTTCATTGGATGCTTGCCTACAACAATTGTATTTTATCCAGAAAGCATGAGGTTATTGAAGGAGGGGGGTGAGTAGCAATCTGAAAGCCAATATTTAAAGAAGGTGAGAAAATAAAAGATGCTAGAAATGATTAAAAGTTGAAAAAGCAAGTGGAGAGGTCCAAAGGAAGAGATTTTAAGGCAAAGCATAGCTCTGGAATTTTAGAGAAGAAGCAATGCTACTTCATCCCAGCACACAGAGAGAGGCAAACAGGAAAACTCTGAATGGGCAGCACTATTTGCTCAGCCCCTACTGTGCATGAAACATTTCACAAAGCCTTTGAACACCCACTATGATTCCAGTTTGTCCTAAATAAATGTATTTATGAAAATGGGATAAAAGTCCAAGCTTCAGTTTTCTTCAGTAGTGACTTGTACAAACTACAGCTTTAAACACATAATGGTAGAGGAGAGAAGGGGACTGAATCTTTGACATTAAGGGAAATTAATGTTTTACAATATAACCTCACATTTAAAGTACTCTAAAAGAGAAATGAGCTGTTTGGAAGAATCAGCATCAATACTAAAGAGAATTAAGCCTAAATGCCCAAATCAAATATCTACTCACAAAATCCTCTGGCAAAAGCACATCAATTCACATGTAGGACGTATGTGCCTTTGTGTTCCAAAGTGATGTCATAGTGATAAAAGCTATAAGAATGGCCCACCATCAGTAATCATGCAGTGGCTAAAGATGAGAGGTAGAAAGAAAACAAAACATTTTGGAGTTGCAATAAAAGGAGAAAAGTATTATGCACCTCTAACTGGAAGGGAAAATGTTGAATTAAATCTCATTTTCAAAGCACGTTTGAAGCACAGAGTCAATGTACTTTTCAAGAGATATTTAGTACTCCACTGTGGACCAGTTGGGTTTGTTCCTCAATGTAGGCTCCTATCACCAAATGCAGATAGAATTATTGCTCGCAGGTTGCCAATCTATCTATGATACCATAAATTTATGAGCTTATAAGCTGAGAGGGCTTAGAAGGCTTTTTCTAGTAGACCCTAGGTATGTAACCAGAAACTAAAGGGGACATATATAGCAAGGGACTTAGACTACAGCTGATTTTTTTCCATTTTTCATTATCTTCTCATCAGATCATTATCACCACAGAGAATTCACTGTGAAATTAATATTTCTCATTAATAAAGCTAAAACAAAAGTATAGGTTGGTTACCTTCTCAATCATGGTCTTTTTATTACAGATATGGCCATACAATCAAGACAAAATACCAGAAAAAAAAAACAATACAAAAAGCAAGAACAGCTAGAGTCCAGGAGGATGATAATAGCTATAGGAAAGAGAGTCCAACAATTCTTCCAGTGTCATGTTCTACCTGGAGGGTGCCAAGCCTGATGGGTGTACTGTGGCATCTCCACTGGAAGTCACTCCTAGTCTGGCTCTGGGGTTCTTAGAAAATATGATCTCATACAATATAAATGGGTAAACTCACTTTTGGGTGTAAAGAACACCCAAAGTGTGTACTGAGATAAATAACCAGGATGGTGAGGGATTCTGAAACCACATATTGGGGAAGAATTTTTTAAATTGGGGTCAAATAAAGAGAGGATCAACTGCATCAACGTTCATTTCAATTCTATAAAGCAGGAGAACCCAACCTTTTCAGCACCAAGGACCAGTACTCCTATGAGAATCTAACGCCTGATGATCTGAGGTGGAGCTGAGGTGGTGATGCTAACTCTGGGGAACAACTGCAAATACAGATGAAGCTTCACTCACTTGCCCACTGCTCTCCTTCTGCTGTGTGGCCTTGTTTCTAACAGGCCATGGACTGGTACCGGTCCACGGCCCGGGTGTTGGGGATCTTTGCTATAAAGAGTTCCATAAAAGCATGAGTTTCCTACCTTGTTAATGGACATAGTATCCAACAAGGATATACTAGTAACATTAATAATCAAACAGCATTGAAAGTTTGAATTTTACTTTTTTTCTCCTACTTCTGCCATAACATTTTAATTCTAAAAGTAAGAATAAATTCTTAATTCTACAAACTTCTTTTCAATTAACTATCCATCATCAAAAGAAGATATGAATCTGAAGTTCTAAAAAGCATTCACCACTCAAGAAAAGACTAGAATACCCTCAAGTCAACAGAAACTCCAGTGAAGCATCTGAATTTGGAAGAAGTCCTTATCAGTGATGGCAGCATGACTACCTAGACAGTCATATCGATGACCAGCTGCTAACAGGCTCACACACAGTCTTCCTTTCCAGAAGAAATAGCTGAGATGGCTCATTATTACAGGACAATGTTCAACTATTTGATTAGATGGCAAAGCTGAATTTTTACTTTGAAATGAAATGGAATAATCTCCCAGTGTGTTCCCAGGTTCTTAGAAAATATTCTTTCACTAAGTTGTTCCAAGCATTGCATGTCTTGGCTCCTAAAGGTGTGAACTTGCTCCTGTCAAAGGTCCTAGGGGCTGTCACTTTACAATGGCATGAAGCAACCACTTGAAGAAGGAGCTGTGTTGGTACTTGGACAGCATGCTTCTCCCGTGTTAACTGTGCTGTGATTAGATTCTTTTAAGAAGGCATGGTTCACACAACAATATTGTCAGAAAACCTTATGAGAAAAATCCTCTGGAAAGTATCTTTACAAATTTTTGGTAAGCCCCATATGTAATTGATTTCTGTTTTGAACTCAGGGATACTATAAAGGCCAAATCTGTTTCAGGAAGAAGCTCTTTTGTAGGGATTCTTCCTAATATTCATGAACAGAATAATTCAACAACATATCCTCTAAGAAACTTCCCAAGTTTCTGTCTTAAGGAAAATAATATAGTGAGCCAGGCAATGGAAGTTAAAATATAAGCAACAAATACCCTCACAAGACTGTTTAAGATATATATAAAATTTACACTTAAGAAGGAAGGAAGGAAAAAAGAAAAGGAGTGTCCTAGTAAGAAGCATGTTTTCAATCCTAATAAGTTCATTAGATGTCTCAGGTGAAAAATCCTTATTATGACAAACTGTCAGCACTTTAGCGTGCTTCTTTTTTGTTAAAAAAGAAATATACTGTTTATTACTCATTTGAAATATCACAGCCATTTTTAGCATGCTTATTAGAGACATTTATACTGTTTACTTCAACACAGAGTGAGAATCCTTCTTATAGCCACATCCAGGAAGCAGCTTGACATATTAAACTCAAAAGTGATCTACCACCACTATGTGAATACAAGGCCTCCAGAATTTCCCAGCAAAGACTATAGTCAATTTCTAACTAAGAGTACCTGAGAAGTTACTTACACTACTGGCCACTTATGGCCCAGATTACTTTGACAGAATTTTTGAAAGGAGAAAGTTATATAAAATATAAATGTCTATCTCTCTATAAAGAAATATATAAAATGTATTTTTACATATTTTATATTCAATATATATTGTAGAAATATATGTAAGTAAAAGCAAAGATTTGAAGGATTTTAATAATAGTCTTTTATTGAGGCAGATAGTGATGAAAGTAAACCCTGCCCTAAATCACTAGAATGTGTGATTTGGTGAATTCAAAAGGGACAAATAAGCTAACACTGTATTGTGCAGCTCCCTGTCATAGAGAACCTCCTTCTGGTAGTAATAATATCATCTTAGATTTCAGTATTAAAGGCTCCCACAGATATAATTTTTTTCTCAGTTGATCTAAAAAATCTAATAAGATAAAGCCAGCTATACATCATTCCCCATTTTATACAGAAGGAACATGAAATTGTAAACACGCAGTGACTTCTCCAGTAAGTAACAGATCTATACATGGGGCCCAGATGACATCCCATAGGTGACATCCCATAGGTAACTAGAGGCTTGTGCTCTTTCAACACTACCATGCTGTCTATTCCCCAAAGTACAGTAAAAATCTCAGTGACAGAAGGGACAGGGAAAGCCACTCTTTCTCAAGTTCGATGGGACTTTAGAAACAGAAATTGAACTGAGGGAACCCCCATCATTAAATTCAGCCATATGTACACCCACAGCTTTTGATTTCTTTTCTCAATTTCAGCTCAGAATCCTCTACCTTTTCTTTTTCCTAAAGACACATTTGGAGATGAAGCCATTCATAACTGCCCATCTATAGACAGTTTGTGGTAGCATAATTGACAATGAGTCTGCTGCAAAAAAATGAAAATGCTGTTTTAATAACCTTGGCCTAAAATACATTCTGTTGTATGCCTCAAAGGGTTCCAATAAAAAGTCAACCTGTAGAGACATATTTTCTTGGCTTAAACAACAATCCAAAGCATATAAATGTAGTCCAACTATAACGACATATTTATAGGCCAATAAAGCTTACACTGCAGCTTTCATACTTCACTTAAAGGAACTCTGTAAGAAGCAGTGTTATATAAAATAATTTGATTTTTTTTTCAAACTATAGCCCAAGGAATAAAAAAATGCAAGTTTGCTACATTTAACTAATAGTGTTTATATTCCTTAGATGCTAAAAATTTTGTAAAATGAAATAATTCTTCATTTGGTTACTTCCAGCTGCCATACCAAATATGGGTATCAAGTCCACTTTATTACAAAAGCTAAGTACTGTAATTCTAAAGACAAAAATAAATAACTAGAGGCTTGTGTAGTGAATGATTTAATCAACCCAATTCTTCTGGAAAAACAGGTTCCTGTGTTTGTTATGCTTATGAATAATACATTCCTTAACCCTTCTCTTTTAATATAGTTTTTTTTTTTTGAATAAACTTCTATATGAAACTGTCTGAAAGAAGGTAAAACATCTCACTGAGTAAAGTCACAATTTGAATTAGTTTCATATTGAACTTTTTTTCTCTGTAAAGGGCAAAGAGGAAGAAGGGGATGAATGTACTCTAACACATCTCAGAAGTGTTTAAGATTATTAGTTTTTCCACTATCTAGATCTGTAGTTTTAGTCATTAGTCATTTCGAATCTTAAATGAAAACTCCAGAGATTTTATAAAAGCATAAATATGACATCTGCAAATATTGTCCTTGAAGGGGAAGGGCATAAAACATGAAAGAGTTGTGATTTGAATCAGAGCAGTTATTGGAAGCTGCCATTCGGGGCAGAGTTTCTCTTTGTGGCGCATTAATTTGTTGGCAGACACACATTTGTGAGAGAACATTTTTGTTTTTTTTTCTTTTTACTATTCAGAGAGAGAGACAGGAAGTGACACAAACTGAGGTTAAAGGGAATTTATTCTACCTAAACACTAAGCAAGAAGCATTCTTTAATTAGCTTTTATACGGTAAAATCCCTTCTTTAAGAGTCAACCTAATTATTTTATTATTCTTGATGTTTTAACATAATGAAATAACTCAGCTAAAAAAAACAACACATTGGAGTTTTACTTTATCCACAGAGAGGTGAGATCTTTCCATTCTTTGCTTCCTTCTACCAGAAAAAAAAAGGGGGGTGGTCTTAAATAATCTCAGAGTTCATCTTCTTTCTTTGGTAAGAACAATGAGGAGTTGGAAGGGTTCTACAGAAGGAAAAACCTAATAAGTGTGTGAACTTCCATTAACAATGTGGTATTGGAAGTGGTTTTAGTGCGGCCAGGAGAGAGATAAGAAAACCACTGCGTAGAAAGAAAAGTATAGACAACATATATTTTGATGTTGCAGAGAGAAAGGAAGAGGTGGAAGAGAAAGTTGCTAGGACAGGCATGTGTACAGCAAACGACACCCTCTGTCTCTCCAATGTAAATCCTAACAATGTAGACTTGTAAACCTTAGATCAAGAAGATAATGGAAACTCATTACATTAAGGAAAGTTTTTTGTTTCTCTTTCCACATTATTACAACACAGTATGCATTCCAATTACAAAAGCTATTTGTCTCAAATTCCCCACAGTTCATACCAACTGAGTAAAATTTCAAGGCCCTAAATTCTATCCTTAAAGGGGTATTTTACGTTAAAAATAAAGAAGAAAAGAAAAAGTACATGGTGTTTCTTGCTCAGCAGAGGAGAGCCTCCCAAACAAATTTCCTGTTGATATTTTCCCTTCCTCAGCGCTAACTGTAGAGCTGTCTCCCAAGTGAGACCTCCCCTCCCCTGCAAAAAAATCTGAATTACCTAGAATGTCTTCCATCAGCAAACATTCCTTGGCCTTGTCTCAGTCCTACTGAATGGAGAATCTGGGGAAGCCGACTCAGTAATCACTATTTACTTAAAATTCCCTTAGTGTGTCTAACAAACAACTAGATTTAAAAACCACTAAGCACTTTTAATATTCGATATAAATCAATTTCATCTGAAATCAGTTATTCGAAACGTAGATTAAGGACAATTTTTAGAATTCAGAAAGATCAAAACCTCTAAATCTTTTGATGGCATTAAGAGATTAGGTTTCTTTTCATGTTCATTAATAAACTATTAATTTTAAACATAAAACAACCCTGCTATAAATACTCTTGTTTATATGTGTGACATCAAGCTTAACCATCTACACATCCTTTTGTCCCCCATGGGTTTCCTGTTTAGCTTTTATTAGTAACAGTATATTCCATAACTAAAAAAATATCAAACAAACTAAAGGAAGGTTTAATGTTAAGGAAAACAAGACAATAGAGATACAACTTAGATCAAATATTAGGAAAGTAACAAAACAGATGTATTATTCAGCATTATCACACGTCAGAAGACTAGTCATGTGTTCATAGAATTAGAAGGTGTAACAGCATATAGAGAAAGATTCTTAAAAAAATTATTTTGGCTTTCAAAGAAAACCACTAGATTAATAATTTTCTCTAAATGTGCACATGGCAATCAGGCTTCCATGTCCAAAATATTACTTTCCGACATCTACCAAAAGATGCCAGGAAACTGTTGATCATTAAACCCAAATTGCAAGCAAATATTAATGCTATTCCCAAAACACAGCACAGCTCATCACAAACCAGAATCACATGAAAGACACAGTCACTTACTGGTGTTATTCAGTTTCTTTATGCCAATTAAGACAAATAGTTTACATTTGTTACAAGTTAAATCCTAAATTAAAAAAACAGGAAGTTATCAGATTAAGGCATAAAATAGGGCTATGAAAATCAGCATTGTGTTAGAATGAAAGAAAAAGATGCCTTAATATGTTAAAAGTGAAGTTCCTCTTTGTCTAAAGAGGAAATAAGTTGTCTAAATCAGAGGTCAACAACTTTGGTCTTGAGCAATGCTAGCAGAATAAGTCAGTGAATGCCACAAGGAGATACAAACAGAAGGGGAAAAAAAAAAGAAAAGACATAAAAAGTCACTAGAGAAGAAAGTGTTAAGAAAAAGCAATAGAAATAATTATAGAGCCCCTTGTATTCACCAATCACTGTGCTTGACTCCATTTCATCTTACATCTCACAGCGACCCTATAAAGTTCCAATATTTTTCAGAGAGGAAACTGAGGCTCAGAGGCTAAATTATTTGCTCAAGGCCACGCAGCTAATAAGCAGGAGAGTCAGGATTCAAACACTAATTAGAATGACTACTCCAAATCTCGAGTTCTCCTTTAAACTTACAGTGGAAGAAGATGAGGAAGGAAAAATATGTAGTTGACGGTGATCACTAAATACTAAAATATGTAGTTGACGGTGATCACTAAATACTAAAAGCTCAGGAAAACCTCTGTCATGAGCTGCCGACCAGCAGTTCCCTGCTTTGACATTGCTCTCCTGCTCCACATGAAGCAACTCATCTCTCTTTCTGAACTTTGCTTTCCACCCAAATGAAAAACGTGAAATTCTAACATGATGTTCATAGATGTCATACTATCTACTTAAAACATATATTTAAACTCTTCATTCATTCAATTTTAGGTGCCCTAATTAAGTCTTAAGCCTTGCCACCAACTAGAAGCAGTTAAGGCCACGTGTTATGTCACTCAGTTTCTGCCACAGGGCTCTACACATACGAGGTCCTTGGATCTAACAGGTAAATTTTAACCCTCACACATCCAGTCATCTGTCCATCCGTACTGCCATGCCCCTATGAAGTTAAAGAAATGTTATATAGACATACGGTCATATATATGTGATTTTATATATATTAGATATGTTTTAAATACATATCAAGATATTTTTTTCTGGGTTTCCAGAAAAATCTACAACAAAAAAAGGAAGTTACTGTATGTGCCCACACATTAGATTTAGAAGTACAAATTATATTTACCAAGGTCAGCCTTTTCCTTGAGAACGTCTTTGAAGTTGAGTCCACTGTTCAGGGTCGACTGCCTGTATTTCAGCAGAGCTTCCTTCTGTCCATTCCTTCCCAAGGCCTCTGTTCTCACTGACCCAGCCTGGAGGCCACGTCTCCACTTGGAGAAATCAGAATGTACCCACTTGACCAGGTCCTCCAGCTTCACAATCACCTTTTCGGAAACAGCAATGACTTCATCCTACAAGAAGCGATCGAGAAAAAACAAAAACATTATTTGTGGTTCTGAGATACGTTATACATTTTCAACAAAGCCCATCAGAAATAGCATTTGAGTGGCTTAACCTATGTTAGCAGACAATATGCTTTTTGGTGACAGAGAATCTTTAATAACTCACTTCATTTCAATGGTTTTTCACTGCTAGTTGCCTAGCTGAGGAGTAATTTATAAGGTATATTTGTTATATGATTATAAAATGTATAAAAATTGGGCAGTAATTCTAATAGCCATTTTTAATGCTAGTTGCCAAAGCCTGCTTTGCTTATCTGTCTACTTGGGTGAAAGCTAATTTTTAGGTGCAATTAATTACAAAAGTAAAAAGTGAGAACTAGATGACTAATGGTTAGCCTGTCTTTATATAAATGGTCTAAGTAAATCTGGGATTCTTGGAACTCTGACTCACCCCAAAATTCCTATGTTTATGGTACATTTTCCCTTGGCTTATACACAAATATTGAATTTAACTTTTGTCCTAAAAATTAAATAAAACTGTGATGTAATCCCAAAAGAAATACTTCATAAATGTTATGTGCTTCCCACTGAAAGAAACTTACACATTCTCATGTTTCTTAAAAACTTTGTAAGTTGAGAAATGAACTGATTTTTTCTTTTAATACATATGGGGTAAGAGGCGAGAGGGCGAGTGAGGAGAAAGCCTCTGAATCTAAAAAAAATAGTTGAAACAAGTTTCTCCTATGGATCATAAATTTGAATTTTAAGCATCTTTAATTGCTTCCAGGAAACAACCAGCTTTCCTGACTCAGAATTAATCCAGCGAGATATTTAATAGATGTCCATACATGGAGTAAAGAAGGGCCTCTGTTACCTGAAGGAAAAGGCTTAAGACAATCATCTCACTGGGTTTTAAGTTAAATTATTTGAAGCATTTGACATTTTAATTTGAACTGACTTCTTTCTTTTACTTCACATTTCTGAAGAACACTTAGCTGTGAAAAACCCCTAAGCTTACAAAATCTTAGAAATATTTTTGACAAACAACAGGAAGATGTCTCTAAGATATTAAACAAAAGGAATTCACAAGTGACTTTGGTTAATTTTGCTGTTACACATGCCTCTTTCCTCCTTCTCCCCCATCTACACATGTACGCACACGCGCATGCACACACACACACACACACACACACACACACTACTCCAAAGAAAACAAATAAGGGTTTATTAAGGTAAGCTTCACACAGTAAGAAGTCCTGGATTTAGTTTTTTTTAAATGTTTTAAGGTAGGATCTAAAATTACACTTTTCCTCATCCAGTTCCAAGCTGCTTCTGAGAGGAAAGTTTGTTAGGCAGCAGCAAAATAACAAATACTCTATCAGAATGAAAAGTAAAACTTTTGAAATAGAATCTTTTCTCTTAACACCATTAAATATGAACTTCCACTAAATGGGAGATGAAGTGGAAACTGTTTCTATCCTCTGCTCAAGAAAAAATATTTGAATACTTTCTGTAAACAGTGGAGCATATTACAGAGTACCATTTCAATGGATTATTTCACTCAGATTCACTATATTATCCTCCTGAAATAAAAGATCTGTAGTTGTCATGCATTTGATAGCTATTACACGGTGATTATTAAACGTCAGAATAAAAATTCAGGCTGGGTATTATTTCAAAGCATATGGGAACAGCTTCTGGACAGGGCATACCAGAAATCAAGTTTAGAGTATATTGGAAAATAATTAAGTATCAAGGTATATAAGTCTCAACATTAGCAAAGATGGAATTGGGCAACAAATTTACCAAATATGGTTTCCTAGAAGAGACAAGTTTGGAGATGAGTGTTACTTTCAAATAGCTCTGACTCTGATCAAATGATTATCATTTCAACTACCAGTTGCTTCAGATCATTTCCAAGAAATGGCATGACTAGCTCTGGCTGGCTTATAACGCCCGCCAAACAAATAGTTTATTAACCAAGAGAAAATACAATCCTTATGATGTCACTGATGAATAAACCCATCTTTCAAGATTCAGTCTACAGATTCTGCCCTCTCTTTTCTCTCTGAAACAGACCTTCTGTATACATACACGAAATACATAAAAACAAATGAAGGAATTCACATAAACTTGCATAAGCCATAAACCCCAGTTTGGATTAATTGTGAAACCACCAGTATGTTTTGCTCTGGATTCACAGAGAAACTGGCCCTGCAACATTGTTAAATGCCAGGATTTAGAAGGAAATCTGATAAGCGGAGGAGGGGGAAACAACAGACCAACCCAAAAAACAAAACAGCCAACATATATAGAGAAAATGTCTCAGGAAACATTACTTTGTACACACAATGGTATAAATCACATGCTCATATTTACTATTCTGAGCAAGTGCTGACTAAAGTTCCTAATACTCACCATTCTTGGGCAAGTCTCTATGTCTAAGAAAAGAATTTCAATAAGCTCATCTCATGATTACATTAGCTCTCTGCAAACTGAGAATTAGTACTGGATAAATATTGCTGATGCACTCTAATACAACACAAAAGGAACACAAAGAAATACGCTTTATTATTCTATTAATGTACCTTGGCTTTTCAATTAACTGGGCTCCTAATCAATATTTATGTAGGCTGTATTGAGACACTTTCTAAGTCCATCCCCCTTTTCATCAGCATTTTAAACTGCCTATTTCTGTTATTTGGATTTTGTTTCTACCATGCTATAAAAACAGCTAAGTCAATTATGGAACCCTCTAAGTCACAGGAGATCATCTAGTCAAGAAGTAATAAATCAGCCAGCCCATGGGTACAGCTGGCCTCTCCAAGTGTTCTGAAAATTGGTAAATTATACACAAAGTATCCAGACTTTCAGCTTCTCTTATAAAATAAAAATGAAAGGATATCTGTCAAAAACAAAAGAAAAACAAAAACTCCAACACCAACAGCAAAAAAACAGTTGAAACTGAGTAGCGGTTGCCTTCATTAAACAAGAAGCAAGACCTCCAGTTTACGACTGTCCCCGCCACTCCCTATTGCCTTACATTCAGTACACATCTCCCTTACCTGCTTGGCCCCAAGGGCAGGCACCCAATGCTTGAACTTGCATACTCCGATTTAGTCTACTTCCCTCATTTTATTGATAACGATAATAAGGTTCAGTGACATACTTGAGTGCCAGCTTCTAGTAGAACTTGGACAAGGATCTCGGTTTTCTAACTGCCAACACAGCATTCTTCCTGAACTATGGAGCCTGACTGCCTGGGTTCAAATCCCAGGCCTGCAAATTACTCACTATGGAACTTCTTTAACCTCCCCCCGTGCTTCAAAA
This sequence comes from Pteropus medius, assembly GCF_902729225.1. Taxonomy (NCBI): domain Eukaryota; kingdom Metazoa; phylum Chordata; class Mammalia; order Chiroptera; family Pteropodidae; genus Pteropus; species Pteropus medius. The sequence continues at coordinate 38,301,353 of NW_024344378.1, read as the reverse complement.
AAAAAAAATTTTTAACAAATGTTTAAAAAAAGGGTAATAATGCTATCTATCTCTCATGGTAATTGAGAGGATTAAATGGGTTAACAATGAAGTGCTATGTTAGAATTAGCTGTTGTTATCACTGTCATTACACCTCTGCATTGGCATTTTCCAAAGCACACCATGCAGAGATGAGTTTAAACGGTTTGTAGGTAAACTCCATTTTTTTTTTTTTTTAATATGAGTTACTTATTGTTTATATATTTTTGTGGCTACTTTCCATTTATGGGAAAGTGGTCCTGGTTTTCTATTTATAGGAGATATAGAAAGTTTCCTTGTTACACAAATTTAAGTTAATTTTTAAGTTAAATTTAATGGATCAAGGCTTGAACAAACCATTAAGTAAAAATAGAACATGTGGGTATGGCAAAAAAAAAAAAAAAAAAAGCCAAGTTGCTATGAAAATGACTAAAATTTGGGACGGTGTATTATATCAGCGGTTTTCGAAATGTGGTCCAGGAACCCCGGGGAATCCCCAAGACTATTTCAGGTGGTCCATAGTGTCAAAACAACAATCATAATAATACTAAGACATTATTTGCTTTTTTCACTCTTAGTCTCTTTCAAGTGTACTGTGGGGTTTTTCAGAGACTCCATGACATGTGGTATGGCAACATAATGAATGCAGAAGCAGATATGAGAATCCAGCTGTCTCTACTAAGCTATATAGTAAAGAGATTTACAAAAACGTAAAACGAAGCCACCGTTTTTACTAATTTTTTGTTTTTGAAATTATGATTAATTTTCATAAAAGTGTGTAACATTTACATGATGGTTTATATTGCTGTTTTAATTTTATTTTTTAAATTAATTTACAGTAAAATTTCTTTTTTTCTGGTGTACAGTTCTATGAGTTTTAACACATGGCAACCACTGATGTGTTCTTGCTATAGTTTTCTCTTTTCCAAAATGTCATATAAATTGAATCATACAGTATGAAATCTTTGAGACTGCTTCTTTCACTCAGCATAATGCCTTTGAGATTAATCCATGTTGCTGCACTATTGATAGCTTGTTCCTTTTTACTTCTGAGAAGTATCCCATGGTATGGATGTGTCACAAAGTTTGTTTATCCATTCATCCACTGAGGGACACTGGGCTGTTTCCAAATTTGGGGACTATAAATAGAGTTGCTATAAACATTCACGTACAGGTTTTGCATGAACATACATTTTCAGTTCTCCACAGTGGGATTGCTAAGTCATATGGCCAGTGTATATTTAATTGTGTAAAAACAGTCCAACTGTTTTTCAGAGTGGCTGTACCATTTTGCATTCTCACCAGCAATGTATGAGAATTCCAGTTGTTTCTTCTCTTTGCCAGCACTTGGTATGTCACTGTTAATTTAGTATTACCATTCTAATATGTATGTAGTGGTTTCTCATTGTGTTTTAAATTTTCATTTCCCTAAAGACTAATGATGTCGAACATATTTCAGGTGCTAATTTGCCATCCGTATATCCTTTTTGATGAAGTGTGTGTTTAAGTCTTTTGCTCGCTTTTAAAATTGGGTTGTTTGCTTTCTTACTGTTGAGTTTTGAAGAGTTCTTGTACCTTCTGGATATAAGTTTTTCATCAGACATGTGGTCTGAAAATATCTTCTTCCATTCTGTAGCCTGACTTTTCATTCTTTTAACAGCGTCTTTCAAAAAGCAAAAGTTTTAAATTTTGATCAAGTCTATTGGTCAGTTTTGTCTTTTATGGACTGTGGTTTTGCTGTTATATCTATGAACTCCTAAACCTAGGTCATGAAGAATTTCTCCTATGTTTTCTTCCAAAAGTTTCAAAGTTCTTTGGATCCTCAATAATTGGAGTGTAAAGGGTCTTGAGTCTAAAAACTTTGAGAACCACTGTATTAAACCAAAGCCTTTTTCTTATTCTTCATTTTCCTTGACCTCTTAGTAGCATTTGATAATGACACCTCTACCTTTGACTTGAAACTCTCCTGCTTGTTAAGAACTATGAAGAATCTGAGATTTTACTCAACTTTCAAACTTACAGGTTAACTTGCCACAGTCTCATGGATGCTGGCAAAGGACACAAGACTCTTGGTCTGAGACAAAGGATAGTTTATTGCTCACAGCAATAGCAGTTGTCAAAATATCAGCTTTTGTGTTGGTTCTTTAATACCCAGTTCCAAAAATAAGATGCAAAGAGGGCTAAATAATACCTGTACACAAGTAGAGTGCATTACGGGAGAAGAACCCAGAACATAGGGAACTCAAATCTTTAATACTGGTCAGTAAGCATGCCTGCCTTTGTTCTGGAGTAAGACACCAGCTCTGTTTTCCAAGGTTGTTTGTTCACTATATAAACATCCTTCAAAAAACAGTCCAGAACAAAGGCAGTCCAGTCAGTGGCTCACAAGATGTGCACATATTCAGGAGACCCTTGGAGAACCTACCCAACACCTACCACCTCTGCATTTCTTTATTCAATTTCTCTTATTCCTTATTTCATTTCCTTACTGGGAAAATGTAGGAAACACATATACTTAGGTGCAGTCTGGGTCCAGGTTTTCTTTCTCTAAAAAATACTCCTTAAAGAATTCATTCTCCATGGGAATACTAATGTTTACCTGTTAGCCTATGACTATATTCTACAGTTTGGTTCCAAAAATTCCACCAGACTCCAGTCCTCTATTGTCAATTTAGATGTTTCAGAGGCAACTCAAGCTCAGTGGAACTGCAGAGCCCATTATGCGTAAAAAAACACCTTAGTTGACATAGGGAGAATTTAACACTTCCCAACTGTAGCTAACTTTTCCCCAACATCTATTCTTCTTTTCTTCTTTGTTATAAACTGCTAAATTGCTGGGTAGAGAATAAAGGCACCACTTCCCTGCTTTCTTTACAGCCAGGTGCAGCCAAGTGACCAAGTTCCAGCCAGTGGGATATAAGTATTAGTGATGTCTACAACTTTCAGGCCGTACCCTCAATAGGATTTGCAAATGAGGGCAAATCTCTCAGGGGAAAAAGATGGAAGGAGCCTGGTCCCTATACAACTTCATGGATCAGAGCCACCATATTAGCCCTGAACCATCTACCTTTAGGCTGTGACATAAGAGATTTTGAACTCCTAACTTACTTAAGCAACTTTAATTCTGGCTCTCTGTTACACACAGCTGAATCTATATCTTTACAGTAAGTTCTTGTGGATAGGTTCCAGGAACAGTAATAGAATGATGTATAAAATCAATTTTACCATAGGCTAATTAATAAAAACAAGAGTTAAGTTCTTACAGCATCTCATCCATATTATAACGAAATAATGCTGAAGGAAACAATGTTATTCGAGGACTCACTGCATATCATTCCTCAAGATAGAGAACATAAATGAAATCTTCCCTATAACACTGTGTGGTACCCAATAACACATCATGGCTGACGAGAGCTATATTCAGCTATGTTAATAGAGTCCAAAAGGACAAAAACACATAAATGTAATATTAGAGGAGTTAGCAGGGAGGGGGTGGAATGAGAACAGGAAAACATGGCATATTCACCTCAATTTTCCCTGAACATCTGGATTTTCAAAATGTTCTTTGTAGCAGTTGAAATGTGATAAGTGTTGGGAACACAAAACACATCGATAGCTGATGTCAGCTACATAAAATGTGAAACCAGAATAATAGTCCAATTGGTTCCACAAAAGTGGGAAATTTTCATCAAGATAGAAAATAAAGATGATGAAAAACTGTTAGATAACTTTTAAAAAGACCAGCGGCAACCACATCCGCTTGTGCCCTAACCATTCTGGCCAGGCATGTGTGCTTAAGGTGTGCACCAATGGACTCAGGCAAGGAGTTAGAAATTGCCACCATCGGTCCTGGCTGGGTTGACCACTCCCCTGCTCTCAAGCCTCCCTCAGATATCCGCTATTCAAGGCACCTACTGGTTTACCCAGTCACTTTCCCTGTTAACACTTTTGTGTGTTCTGCTAAAAGGAAAGCTACAGAGTGAGTAAAAAGATTTTGCTCTATAGGTACATGGTTGCCTATCAGAGGTCCAAGAAAGTCAGGCAAAACAGAATGGTAATGTGGGTCAGCAAGACGAAGCTTTCATTGGTCAGCAGTGAAAGGAGAAAAATGAAGACAACACAGTGAGCATTTCATGAAGCTAAATTTGCTAGATTTTGAGGATGATCCTTGAATCAGCCAGGATTCCAAAAGGAACTAGATGGAATACTGAGACAGTACAGGAACCTGAGCTAACTGTAGCTCAGCTACCATCGCTCCTAGGCCAATGGATCAAAGTGGGGAAGAGGTGGTTATCAGGATCAGAGCAGATCTTTCTATTAGTGGTTGTGACTCTTCCTTTGAAGGATCCCATCCCCCTGGGAAACCTCACAGAAAAGAACAGGGAATAATATCTGCTTTCCCTCCTCCATCTCTCCCTCTTCTGGTAGGGCACCTTTAAGGCTGAACCCCACTGGAGGCCACAGGGCCCAAGAGCTCTGATAATGGAGCCCACACAGTCAGCCTCCCAGGGCAGAGAGTAGAGAGAAGATGGGAGCCACACATATCTGGAGGGGCCCTCTGTACACTCTTTGCATTTAAGAATTTATCCCTCACCCTTTTGTCTGATATTATCTTTTTTTTTTTTTTCTCTCTGAAATGAGGATGGCAATAGACGTTACTAGTGTTTTTTAAATATCCTTACTGGGTAAAACAAAAAACAAAAACAAAAAACAAACAAACAAACAAAAAACGATATCAATGCTAAGTTGGTCCCTGAACTGGGAATTACCTGATATAATGTTAGAAATTTGTTAGTCATCAGAATTTGATTCTGAATTGAATAGCTCTGCCTTCTACAATAAACACCCGATTTGCAGAGACTTTTTACAGGCAAGTACCTTTGTTTAACTTCTACTTTCCTTGTACTTCCCAAAGAGCTGCAGACTACACTGGGCCTAAAGCATGCAGCAAATACTTCTTTTAATGGTACACCATCTCTGGATGTTCCATGTGGGAAGAAAATAAGGGATACTTAGAAAATATCGCCTTCTGAGTCTGATAGGCCCAAGTTCAAATGCAGCTCTACTGTGTTTAATGTCCATGTTTATCTTGGGATGTGACCTTGCCAAAGTCTCATCTGAAAAAAAGGGGAAAATAGGATGAAAGAACCCACCTCATAGGATAGTTAGGATGTTGAAGTTGTTGTAATACACTGGTCACAAGAGAGTAGGCATCCAAGAAATGATGGCTATTATTATTAATATATAATATTACTTGAACTGAAAACAAGGGAATAAGGGTGAGTGGTATTCAGATGTCACCTGTGAGTAACTGTGTGTGTTGCTACCTCTTCTTAATTCTTTATCTGGAAATCATAGTACTCCTGTAGCTCCTGCTGGGTATCTCCAAGGGAAAGTTGTGCCAGAACACAATTAAAAATATCTGGGCTTCTAAGTCATTCTCCTCAGCTCTTAAGGATACAGCAGTGGAAAACTCTGACATGCTTTAATTTACCCAGCTACTAATCTATGAATTTAACATTATTTTATCTAATCCCTACCAGGACTCTTCGAGTATTCTTAGGCCCATTTTAGAGATGAGAAAATTGAAGTGGAACCCAAAACCAGCTTTGGTACTACCATCATCTTTCTGGGAAATTGGTCTCTTAAGCCAGCAGTCTCCAATCTTTTTGGCACCAAGGATTGATGCTCCTATGAGAATCTAATGCCTGATGATCTGAGGTGGAGCTGAGGTGGTGATACTAGTGCTGGGGAGCAGCTGCAAATACAGATGAAGAAGCTTTGCTCTGCTGTCCCCCTACTTACCTCCTGCTGTGTGGCCCGGGTCCTAAAGGGCACAGACCAGTCCACAGCCTGGGGGTTGGGGACTTCTGTCTTAAGCCCTTTCAGTAGTAACACTCCACCCTACTTCCACCCTGGGACAACAGAACCTTCTCCTACTTTCTGCCAATTTCTTGGGGCAGGGGGATTTAAAGTCGTTTTGAAACAAAAATGATTTTAATTTTTAACTTGTGTTGTGTTTTTGTGCCCAAAATAAAACTACTGAAATCACCATTCATGAGCTAAAAATGTGAAGAATTTTCTGTTGTCTGAGTGATGAAGATATCCTCTCACGTATGCACTAAGGTTTAATTTGACTTCCTTAACATGATGAAATGGATTTGCCATGGAGGCTCATTAGTGTATTGGGTTCCAATCTCCCAAGCTAGCCCCTCTTCTTCTAACCTTTCCCCTCCCCACAGCAGACATTTGGGTGAAACTTATGGCTCAATGAATTTTGGAAATCCATTCTGGCACAATTAGAGGGAGTAAGCAAACAGGAGACCACTCTGAGGCACAATTTGTCAAATGTAATGCGACCATCCTTCATGGTATAGCCAAAGGCATTTGCGTATCAAACAAGTAATTCAAAAATCCTAAATATTTTATGTTCCCAAATACATTTTTAATACACGCTAATCTAAAACCTGTTAGGCTGCAGCCTGCTCTCCTGACCAGAAGGCCCTCTAAAGAAAGCTTCAGAAACATCCTCTCATTAATTCCCAGTTCCATTTCTTTCCTATTGGATTTCCACGCGTGCACATTTTCGCTACCCTAAAATTAAAAGCAATTTTCACGGAAAGCAAGAAAATAAATCCCAGAATCCTAGATATTTCCTCTCTAGACTGGCAAGCATTTGATATGTACAGCGATGCCTTAAGTCAATGGTTGAGCTTGCCTACACTTTCTCTGGCCAAATTAATAAAGTGTTAACTCCATGGTCTATTTTTTTTAAACTACTTTCAGGTTGCTTTAATAAAAACTAGCTTGGCACTCATATACTTAGCTCTGACCATTAAAATATAAGCAAAAGAAGATAAGTGAGCTCGACTCCAATGTTAAAGCTCAGTTGAGTTACCTATAAGAACATTTTATAAATGCGAAAACCAATAATAATAAAACCCAAATTCAACAACCACCCAACCCAGTTGTTCTAACATGCAGAATGTCTCCAAATCGTTCCTTTTATATCTTGATTTTTATTTTCAACTAGTTTTACAGAAGCATGACACTCTGCCCAGATACACAGCTCAGCAGGGCCCACATTCCACAAAGATCCCAAAAAGGAAGAAGAAAACTTTTTTGCCCCTGTTGATATATGAAAATCATGGTGAAAGCCTTCTGAATTCTTCAAGGTTACTGGTGATCTGGCAAGGAGTTTTGATCTACTGCTGTTAGTAAGGAGAAGAGCAGTCTTCACAGAGAATCACCAAAAGCCTCATGCCTATTTAGAATGCTTTAATGTAGAAACCAAGTAAATCTTCCTGTTTTGTGTAGCCTCTATTTAAATATAAACATATGATTTAGACATGCTCCCTCTTGTTAAACATTTTTTTTGCTCTGTTCACTTAGCACAGTTCACATTATTATCCTCACACGTACAATGGCAGTGGAATAATTTAAAACCCACAGCTTTATTTAATAATGTAATTATCTTATATTGGATTACTTAAAGGGGCTTTGTATTTTTAAGTTCTAGTTTTCCTACACTGGTGATATGCTCTGCCACGGTAAATGATTCAGGCTTCAATCAAAAGCCCTAAATTCGGTTTGGAAAAATATTGAGTATTCATGAATAAGCCAGGATTAATGCAAGAGCCAATTTGCAACCACAGTTGGTGACCTTTCTACTCTTATTCAAAGACTGTAGTGTGGAGGCCAACACAGAGGACAGACCCAAGATTTACAACTGCCTGATTCCAACTCTTTTGCCACGTCCGGGAGGTTGTGTAAACCAGAGAATAAAGCCTAAGCTTTCCTTAAAGTAAGCTTTCTGAAGGCAGAGCTGAAACTCACATTGCATTTCATGCCTTCCAATATCTTGCACACTCCCTGGTTGGGCTTAAAGAATGAATGAATGAATGAATGAATGAATGGATGGATGGATGGATGGAAGCCTAAATGCTACCAGGTCTTATGACAAAAAAGTTGTAAGAGGAAATCTAGAAGGAGCCATCCCTGCCACCTGTAAGGGAGCATTCACACCCTGAGCTTTTTCCAATGTTGTCAAGAAGGATTT
>NW_024344378.1:38286966-38287720 GCF_902729225.1 Pteropus medius | reverse complement strand
TGCAGTTTTACTACACAGAGGAAAATATCAACTGATTTTACACTCATTTTCCTATACCACCCCCGTGTCCCCTACTTGTCAGCAGGACAGGGCAACGTTTCTGCCATCTGTATTTTAGAATCAAGACAGCTTGAGTTCCCATTCAGTCTTTTTTATTTACCTGATGAATGAATTTGGAAACCTGGACGAGTTACCTAACCTCTTAAATTGTCCTTTTGCAAAACAGAGACGACACTAGAACCTACCTCATAGTATTATTGTTGTGAGAAATAAATAAAAGATCAACATATGAAGCTGTCAGCATCTAGTTTTATTGTTACCTTTATTAATACCATTTTAAACCTGAGGTCAGGCAAACATTTTCTGGAAAGGGCCAGACAGTAAATATGTTAGGCTCTGTGTGTTATACAGTCTCTGTTGCAACCACTCGTCTCTGCCACTATAGTGTGAAGTTGACCAGAGACAATTCGTAAACAAGTGAGCATGGTCGTGTGCCAATAAAACTTAATTTACAAAACAAGCAGCAGGCCAGATTTGGCCTATAGGCCTTGCTGACCTCTATTTTCAACCATCTCCACAGCTATACAATGTGAAACAATAGGTGCCTCCAGTGGGCATCAGAGGTCATCTCTAACCTGTTTACTGGATTCACCAAGATTATATGCTCAGCTCAGAAATCATGCTACAGGGAGACTGCTCTCATCTCCAGATCTTGCCAAGGGACCTCTTTCCCAATCTTCACCAGCATGTCTTT
>NW_024344378.1:38187309-38285678 GCF_902729225.1 Pteropus medius | reverse complement strand
ACACACACACTTTAATATGTATATATGTACATATTTTTAAAACATATTCCTCCCTTAAGAAGAATACCCAGAATTAGCAAGTTTAAATTATTCGCACTTAGTTCTTTGTCTCTAGTTACACTGTGTTCTTTTGTGCTGGTAAAACAACATGAGCTTTAATTAGCAAATATCTGTAAATAATTTACTTGCTTTTCAAATACAACAGAACAATGGGGTCAATTTTCACATACATTTACCCAGCATGCATCCTGGGTCTTAAACCAGACTCTCCCATTGTTCAATAACTATATCAAGCTGTCCAACTCTTGCTGCCCTTTTTGGTGGAGTGGAGGGTGGGGGTTGGGGCTAGAAACTCAAGTTTTAGTAGCAACATCCCATTTTGCAAGATTCCTGAAGACAAGCTAAAACAAATTCTTATGATCTCTAACCCTGGAACCTTCTGCAAGGAACATGGAAGTGTGCCAAGGGCAAAGGGCACTGGAGTAATGGCTGCAGGATGCAAGAGCTCTGTGCCCACCCTCCCACCCCTATTCCAGACAGTGTGAGCCCAAAAACACAAGGCATAATATATGGGGCCTATGAATCATAGAACCTCATCTAGGCTTTGCAGGGTTAAAACTGGGTGCTGTGCATGCAGTGCAAAGAAAGATGTTAAATCAAATGAGAATGACTGCTCCAGGACTGGAGGCACTATTATTTTGAATAAGATTGAAAAGGCCAGAAAAAGCAATTCAAAAACATTTCAATTATGTATTTCCCAGAACTACATCTTTGAGCAACTAATGCAAATGTTACCACCACAATAAAACTTCTTTCCACATAAAAGCATATAAAACAGGTTGAATAGCATATACGTTATATATCATATGCATATTTTTGACTATTAATAAAAAATTCAAAATCTATGTATGCTTTACTCTCCTAAGCAATACAGTAATTATGATTAAGGGACAGGCAGCACAAAAAGAGCCAATTTATCTTACTCGTGCTCAGGAATACTATTGTGTAACTAAGCAACTAAAGACAAAATATGGTCTAATTAATTCACTCCTATGCTTATTTAAAAGACACAATTAGAACATTTTTATTTTCCAGCCTGCACAGTAGTTCAACATGCTTGAGGGTGTAGAAAGCAAAGCCTATTATTCTCAAAGACAAGAGTTTAATGTTTAGTGCCACTGATCAGGCTTGGAACTCCACTATGGGGAGGTGGAAGGTGGTGGGGGGAGGGGCTGTGTTTCTCAGCCCGGGTGTGCTTGGAGTCATGAGAAAGAAAAGGTAGGGGGAAGAATGTTTCTGGGGCCACTAGACTGACTAGCAACACGTGGCCTCTCCCCCGTTTTTCTCACTGTGGCACAAGGATGGAGACGGGACTATAAACTTGATGATCACATGCCACTGAGCATCTATTTATACAGCCATAAAGATTCTACAGAAAATTCATGTAATTAAACTACCCGTCCTAGTCTGCATGATAAATGTCAAATATTCATCTTTAACGCTAACGGTGCATCTGATTTTAAAAGCAGAATTAATTTATGCACGTATGTGCTGGAGACTGATGCCATTAGCATGATTTTAAAGAACCATTTCAATAGTAATCATTATCTGTATGTTTGAAATGTGTTGTCAATATGGACATTCACAGTCCAGGATGTGAGCCACGCTCTCTGAAGGCTACGACCCAGGTTCTAACCTCCAGCAAATGTGTGGTTGCAAAAAGCCATCCTTGTGTAAGGGTACAGCAGCGGATTTTTCAAGAAATGCAGGAATCCATGACCACATTTGTGAGAGGTGAACGAATCCTTAAACCAACAATCGATCAATTTGTTTTAAATTTCTTTAAAAGCCAAGCCAACGGGTAATCACTAGCTAAAATATTACTCTGAGTAGAAGATGGCAAATATCCAAATACCCTGGCTATAAAAAAATGACAAGCAAATGCATTTGATTCAAGCAATTATATTCTGAATATTGGTTAAAACTAGACTTTGATAAATGAGCTTGAGTCATGTATCACTAGATGCCACTATGAACAATGGTATGCTTTATTAATAATTAATAACAAAGTATTTACATGTATGGACTCATGTACTTCATAAAAATAACATTTCCTTAGTATGTGCCTGACATTATAAATGTCGAGAGGTTTTAATTGCTTACAATTTTGACTCGCTCTGAAACATGTGGCCTAGTTTAAGACTATCAGTCTGAAGAACTTGCTGGCTCCCAGGAACTGTCAACTAACACTCAGGTGAGAAGTGACTCTTTTTCTCTGAAGTCTAGTCTTTTCACAGACTGCCATCCCAAAGACTTGCCTTTTTATGGGCTTATGGCTAAAGACTGGAAAAAAGAGAAAAAGATGCTGGCTCTGAACTAATCATTCGGTCCCAAATATTCACTAAATTTTTTGGTGTCCTCCTAAAAAAAACACTTCACACTTTTTTTTTTTTTCACATCCTATGGCACAAAATGATGATGGATTTTAGAAGAGAAAGAAAGAGTGTGAGGTGGAGTGCTGAAGCTGGCCCACACATGAGCTACTGATCATAGGCCCTCTGCCAGAAAGAAATTGGGCCAAACTTAAAGAAAGCAGGCTGTGAGAAAGAAGGCATTTTGATTATGTCATTCAGTCATTCAAGAAATACTTAGTGAGTAGCACTGAGTACTGTGTGGGAACCCAGAGGTGAATAAGACACAACCCTCTGCTCTTGATAACAGTACTATAGTGGAAAGAAGTGAGAGATGGTGACAGGCAAAGGTAAATAACACAAACAACCATTACATAAGGCACAATGTGCAAAGTACATGGGAGGTAAAACTACTGGGCTGTAAGCTTCCCGAGGGCATGGATTCTTGTCTGTCTCCTTCACTGCTGTATCCCTAGGACCTAGAATAGGCTCTGGCACAAAGTAGGTGCTCTATCAATATGCATTGAATGAATGAGACTTCAAAGATGAGGACAGTACTTTCTAGTTTCCAGAAAGATCATGTAAGTTTACAAATAAATAGTGACCTTAGCTTAACTAGGAAACAGTCTGACGGCTTTCTGAGACCAATGTCTGTCTATGAGGATAGACTATGAGCTTTTTGAGGACTGGGGTTATTCTCCATTATGTGTATCCCATTGTCTAGAACACAGTAGGTCTTCAATCAACACCTGAGGAGTTGAATAAATTCTTTTTTACAAAAACGTGCAGAGAGTGAGCCTTATTTGAACACATATTGCATTTACTGTCAGCACAACTCACTGACGTGTTACATAGCATCTTATATTGTTTTTGCATTTTTAAAAACATGTGTTAGTCTCATCTCTCTATCACGATTGATAAGCTTCATGAGAAAAAGGGCCACACCATGAGCTGTTTTGCATCCATCTGTTTCTAGCAGAGGACTGAGCACATGGTTGTTAGCACTCAACAAGTAGTTTTTTATTAACTCAGGATAGATGACACCAACATTGGCTGAGTTAATATCTTGACCACACAAAATATAACTTAATACATATTCTGATTCTCAAATTTTAACATCTTAGACTCAACGTTGAAATACAGTTTTATATATGTAAATGTTTCTGACATAGTAATGCTAAATTATTTCTTCAATTACGAGATCTTGCTCCAAACTCAAGTAAGAAAGGGAAAAAGGTACACAATCACATTCCTTATTTGGATAAACCCCATACGTCAGCAAACTTTTTCTGTAAAGGGCCAAAGAGTAAATATTTCCCACTGTGTGGGCCATATGGTTACTGTCACAACTACTCAACTCTGCCTTTGTAGTCTGAGAGCAGCTATAAACAATACATAAACAAATGAATCTGACTATGTTCCAATAAAACTTTATTTACAAAAACAGAGAGTGGGCCAGATTTGACCCTCAGGTCATAGTCTGCTAATGCTTGTCACTCTCCAATAAATTCTCTCCATATAATTCATTAGTTCTCACCCCAGTTCTAAAGGGCCTGCCAAACAGAGTAAAGATAGATATTCCTTCTCTTAGCTTAAGATTCCTACTAAAAATAAAAACTATAATAACTACATCCATAATTTGCTGAACTCTTCTGTATAAGTACTATGCTAGTTGCCAGACCCTGTTCATTACTATTCCTAATTCTCTCAGCGAAGCAGAGATCATTAAGTTCATTTTACAGATGAAGAAACTAAGGTTCAAAAAACAACTCATGGATACAGACCAGAGACTGAGCGGCCAGCCACAGATGCAGCAAAGCCAGTCCACCACCTCCTAGATTTCGTAATGTGTCTGCCTAACCCCAGATGTGATATGATCAGGCAATCTTTTAAAAAATCCGGCCATTCCAGTTGATAGTATACTTCAATACTAAAATGTAAATCCTGAAGGGAGCCTTTTATTTTGGTGACACAGATAAATCCACCGTATGCATGAAAGCCAGCCTGATTTGGGGGGTCCTATACTGGCTATGCGTTCTAGCAAACTAGCAAACTAATCTGGATGCCACCTTCTCACAGAGAAAAGCTTTCTTTAGGAGAGTTGATAGTAGTGATTTCAAACATCAGTGAGAACCATAATACTAATATTAATGATAATAATAATGAGTCAACCATTATTGAAGAATCTACTATGTGCCAACTTCCTTTGTAAGCACTTTACATGTATTAACTCATTTAATCCTTAAAATAATCCTAGGAAGTAGGTACTATATATCCATTTTACAGATGAGAAAACTAAGGCACAGAAAGTTTTAAACTTGCCTAAGATCACATATCTAGAGCAAGCTCATTTAAAATGTTTAAATTGCAGAATCCTGAACCCCAGTTCCAGAGATTTTAATTGAGTTAATTTCAGTAGAGTATCCAGAATAGGCATTTTTAACTATTTTTAACCAGTGGTGAGGCTGATGATAGTCAAGCGACTTTTAGAAATCCTGCCTGCATGCTAGAATCTGTAATGCCCAGCTGTGCTTGATCTTGACCCCCTGACATCATTAGTTTACTCATCTACACCCACAGTTGCAGGTGACCAGCAAACCTTGTAGAATCCAGCCCATGGCCTGTCAGGCTGAAATCCATGCTTGCACAGTCACCTATTTTAAGAGGGTATATTGCCAATAGATTAAGCACTTGGCAGTTTGAAAATGAATGTAATCAGAAGTTACCCAGTAACAGAACCAATTACCCGCCTACTTTGCCATTTTCCTCCTGTGAAGAACTAGTGGCTGAATGTGGCAATTGTGGGTAATTACTGAAGACACTTAACTCCTTGCATATGGCCCGGCTATTCACTTTCATGATAATTTAAAACAGTATTGTGAGTAGGCACAGGAACCTCCACACAGACATAAAAGTTATTATGTTTACTGTTCATAAATTAAGAATATTTAGAATAAAGGCCACCATAATCGTAACTCCTTTCTATTTATTTAAAGACTTCACAGTTTATGAAGTACTTTTGCCCATACAATGCCTCTTCATATTCACAACAACCCACAATCAGCCTTATTATTGTTCCCATTTTGCTGCTGAAGAAACTGAGGCTCAGAGTATTTATGACTGTTCAAGGTCAAATACATAATAATTGCAAGATCAAGATGTGACTTTCTGTTATGATTTTCTCAACACCAGTTGCCAGCACTGGAAGTAAGTGAAGGCAACAGTGTATATAAGCATGCGAATCATTATTATAATTATTAAAACTAATAATGAATTATTGATTATTAATAATGTTATTAAAATGTAACTGTTATTGTTATACACCACTGGCTAGAATTAGCTGAACTTTATAGAATAAGAATGGTTCTGCTACTTAAATACCTAGTAGCAAAGTTGATTAACTAGGCATAGTTCTAAAATGCACAAGGAACTGCTCGCATTAGTACATACTTCTAGAATATGATGTGATGTATTCAAGCTCTAGTTTCAAGGGTAGGTTTCTGTGGAAAAATAAACCAACCCCAAAGCTTAAGAAGGCCGAGTTTCTAGCCTGGTGACCTTTGACAGACCATATTAACCTCTGAAAACTTCTGCCTCTATCTGTAAAATGGGCATACAAGGTCCTGCCTTAACCAGCATAACACAATTATTGCAAAGGTCAATAAGAAAATATTCCCCAAAAAAGCCATTTGCAGATCATAGCAAACCACACAGGGATGCTATTTCTAATCTCACACAATGATAATTTTCCTGCTTTTAGAACTGACGTCTTTACATTTCAAGAAATCATAAAAAAAGACAGACTGGTTCTCTTAAACCAAAAAAGCATACCGAATCCTGGCTGTCCTTTTGAAATGGATGCTGATGTCAGCTCAATCAAGAAATTATTAACCTCCATTCGGTTACTTAAAATAAACTGTACTGGCTGGTTCAATGTGCTGAACATTTTCTCCAAGTAACAGTGCACATCACCAAAAAACCTTTCTCTTTCGGTTACACACTGCAAATGGCAAATACATCATTCAAAACTATTTAAAATCGATAATAAAAATCATTTCACTGTATAAACAAGGTAATGGAGTAAGTGAAAACAAAGCAGATTTCTTAATGAGAGGGCCCTGTTGCCCCCTCTAGGTGCCAGCAGTAAGTGCTGGTTTCTGTAGGATCTCCTCCAGAGGAGACTGCTGCTGCTATTCTGCTAATGAATGACTAACTTAGGCCAGGGGGAAAATGACATCACCAGGGAAGAAAACCGATCTGCATTGGGAAACTTTCTACCTGCTTTACATTTGTCATAATTATTTTGCACAATACAGCCTGCATTTGCATAATTTTGAGGTGTGTCATTATCTCAATTGAAAATTGTTTTAATATGGCTGAATAATTCACAATGACATCAGCCAAAGTCCTAATGAAATATACAAGTATAATCATACAGCTAATTACCAGCCGTGTTAGCATTAAAAAACAAATCATGCATAATATTAAACGATGTATATGCAGCTGAGGATTATAAATAGAGCCATCTCCCTCCCCAAATCCCCTAGAGTTTACTTTTAAATGGCAAGATTAATTTTTCTCAGGTATGGCTCATACAGTGGTGACAAAATGCACAGATCATTACAATGGTTCGCTTTCATTTCCCCATAATGAACATTTTTTTTAAATCGTTTATTTAAAAATATATCACCATCAACAGTTCTAACAGATTCAACCTTCAGCTACTATTGGCTTTTATTCTAAATCAGAATTCACTGTTTAATTACACCAACAGAAATTAAAACTGGACCAAGTGGGGTTAATTCGGTGTCTTTAAAAATATTCCAATTTCATTCAAAAATTAAAAAAGAGAGTGACCACGAAATATCCCATAAAACACTGAATAATTTCCTTCTGGGTTTAGTCAGAAGTCTATTAGGCATCAGTTCTTTTCTGGATATTTAATCCTTCCCTTTTCCAGATCACAGGCCATGTTGAAGTAATAAATTTGAAAAGCAAATAATAAGAAATCGAGAGGGGGAGGAGGAGGAAGACAGCTGCGCAGGAAAGTTGGGTCGGGGGAGGGGGCCGAGCGAGACCTTGGGAGGGGGAGAGAGCTCAACCTGTTGGTAGGTTGCAGGATTTTTCACAGTATTTCCAAACAACACCTTTGTAAAATTGCAGGCAGACGTCGGGAAATGTGAACATTTAAAACCCAAAGCTGGCGAGGGAGGACGGAGCGGGTAAGAGGCGGGAGGGTGTACGTTCGGGAAGGGGGCGGGGCTTATTTCCGAAGAGGCAGATCCGAGCGCGAACGTTTTGACGAACTCCTGTAATTAACCTGCAAAGACCACTGACGGGTAATTCGATCCCGGGGAGAGGGAGTGAACTGACGATGCCAAAAGTACAATCAACTCCATCAGACCAAGGAATTCTGGAAAGACTGCCAGGCAGCTCCAAGCTCCGGGATGAGTTAAACGGGGAATCATTCATTTAACAAAAAGATCCTTACACCTACCTCGAAAGCTCGAGAGCCTGGTACAGAGCTAGCTGCCCTCAAAAGTCTCAGTTTGATTACCCTGCTCTCGCTTGGGCCACACAAAGCCTTGCCAGGCGGCGGTGCGCCCTCCCTCCCCGCGGCGCCGTGGGCACTGCCTCCCCAAAATAGTTCCTCTGGTAGGTACCCCGGCTCTGAGGTCGGTGAGCTGACAAGGGGAGGCGGCAGAACTGCGGTCACACAGAAATGACAGAGTCGAAGGGACGCGGCCGCCGCGGCGCCCGGTGACAGCGGGCTCACCTCGGGCGTCTTCGCGGGAGCGCGACGAGCGCCCCCGCGGCCGCCCAGAAACGTGCCGGGAAGGCTCGGTCCCTCCCCACCCTCCCCGGGAGCGCTGTCTGGGCATGGAGGACGCCGGACCTGTAGGGCCAGTGGGCGAGCACACACCCCTCTGCCCTTCCCTTCCCGGTCCCCGTCCCACACAACCCCAAAGATCGCGCTGGAAGACGTTCACTTGGCGTGGAGTAATTGAAAACTAGAACATCAAATGGCTTGTCCGAGGGGGAGGGGGTGGGGGCGAGAGATAGTTGTTAATGCTTAACGTGTTTGTGCCGGTTACACGACCGCTTTGAAATCCGCCCGGGCAGATCTGCAAGTTATTTGAATGTATTATTCCAGTACCTGTCATTTATCACTTTATTCAACACGTCTTTGCCAACTCAATAGCTTTTGATCTCACTCTGCCTCCATTTCGTAATTTCCGCCCTCTTAAACATATCAAATACTTACTTAAAAAAAAAATTTTTTTTTTAAAAACCACGTGAACAGTATCGAAACCCACCGAAAGAAATCCACCCAGCCCCGACTGATCCAGACGCGAAGGTAAATTTTCAAAAGGCAAAAAAATATAAAAAAGCATGTGATGTTCAAGTGGCAGGAAAGCGATCACACACACACACACATACACACACACACACACACACACACACACACACACATACACACACCCTTGAACAAAACCCTTCTCGAACAAGTTATTTGATCTTGACTAAAATCAGCAGTTGGATCCTCTTTGTAAAGCTGACAGCCAAACTCTGACAATGGCAAAATACTCGAGCCCCAGCTAGTGGCGCTACCCCTTTAAAAAAGGAGTCGATCCTGCTCGCCTGCAGAAGTGAATACAGTATTTTCAAGCTTGCCCTGTAATAAGCATTACTAGGGAAAAAATCATAAAGAAAGAAGAGAGGGAGATATAAGTTTACCACCTCGCCATGGTCGCTATTTCTGCCCTGGGGAGTGTCTTCTGGGAGGAAATAAAGTTTAGAGCTGGATAAAAGTTGCCGGCTGGTCCTCTCTTCCCACAACAGCTGGAGCTCCGCTATGCAAATCGGATCCTTTGGCGTACATCTTACAAAGAAAAAGTCGCCAAGGGACAAAATTCTTGGTTTGCCTTCAAGGTGGAATTGAAAAGCCTTGTAGAAAATGTAAGGTCCGTGCAAGCCACACGGTGAGCCGACCCACTGCAGGGGGAAAAAAAAAGCACCAAATAAATAATGTAGCCATCAGAGCACAAACATCTATTCCCAGACACATTTACACACAGACATCCACACTCTTAATACAGAAGAGCCAACAGATATAAAGCTGGGTGGAAAAATAATAGAGCCCCAAATTTTCTGTCTCCCCTTAAAAAAAAAAAAAAAAAAACTCCGGGCCTCCTCCTGCCCCCGCCGCAAACTGCCACTTCTCCCTACCTCTCTTCTGGGGCGGTAAAATTACATTATGTATGTATGATCAGTGCAGGGATTTTTTAAACAATAAAATGATTTGGGGAGATGTAGAGGGTAAAGTTTGGTGAAAAGTTTGTGGGGGGTGTGGGTGGGTGCAGAGGTGTGGGTGAGCTGGGGGGTTGGGGGGTGCCGGGGGGTGCCGGGATCGGAGGAGCGGAGGAGAGCGAAATACCTGGAGTGAGTTGGGCTCCATCTCGACGTTCTGAATTGATTGAACTCAACATTCTCTCCAAACTTGTTGGCTTGAATGGATTGCATCAGGTCCTGGCAGGGAAAAACATTCTCTGTCTTCAGCCGGCGTAATGTCTCAATATAAAACTGAGTTCTTGCCTTCCCTTCGGCATCAAAATGATTGAAAATATGTCCTAATATTTCTCTGACGACTCAATTTTCAGCTCCTGTCAAAACTGTGTAGGTTTGTATCCAAATGTGGGTTGATCAAATTCATAACCGGGAGAAAGGCTCCGTCCGTTCTCGGCGGGAAGCGAATGGATCAAGGCAAAAAACATATAGGAAGGTTTGTAAAAATAAAATCCACCTTAAAACTGTGTGAAGATGAGCTCTCTCTCTTCCCAATCTCCATTGTCTAGGGGAGTCGTCTGATGAGATTTTTGGAGGAGACCAAAGCTGGCGAGCTCCGCTGTGCATCTGACAGGACCTGCTTGTATATGTCTAATATAAAGAACATTTCCTGCAGAGATTCCGGGGCGCTGCTCCTCTTTCTAATGCTCCTTAGCAGATTTGCTGTTATTAGACATGTAGATTTGTTTGATAGTTAAATTACCCTTCCTCACTGCCATGTTTTCGAGAACTAATCTGTTAAATTATCTTTTGATGCCTATTTACATGGAAGGGAAAAGTGGGTTATCGATTATATAAACATATAAATATTAATGCATTTGTTCGCCTCGCAAAAAAATACTCAGCAAATAAATAAATAAATAAATAAAATAACAGAAAGACAAGTGAGCAGTGCACACACATCTTGGGATTTTGCAAACAATATTGAACGGACAGCGACTGCATTTAGGGACTGGAACAATAAACGATGCATGATAAATCAATAAATGCGAACAGCGAGTCTGCTCGGAATATGAATTCAGGCTCCCGGTTCTGCGTGTGCATTCTTTAATTTTGAAGTATATACACTAGTACGTGTTTACAATGCTGATGGACGCCAAGGGCGCTCTCAAATGATAATGTGTTTATATAACCCAGCGCTACAGGAATAATATACCGACTCCTACCCACCCCATGCCCCCCGCCAAAAAAAAGGGAGGGAGCTTCTCAATAATAGTTTGAAACCGAAAAAATCCATTTTGCAAACTAGTTAAATACAACCAGAAATTAAGCTGTTGAAAACCGGGGGCATGAACCGTAAGACAATAAAGGCTTTAAATGTGTATATTTATTGTTCTGGAGCCCTGGAGCATTGCGAGGTTTGCATGCACGGCTATTATGCAAACACAGAGAAACTTAAGAGCGACAGAACAAGGAACAGGCAGAGACTGCAAAGCCCTCGCTCGCTCCGACCCAGCTGCCGGTCCTCCGCCAGGCTGGATTGCATTTTCGCAGTGTTGATGTAAAATGGTGTACTCGCTTCCCCCACGCTCCCCCACCCCCCTTCCCGCTCTCCTCCTACTCTTTCCAGCACCCCCACTCCGATGATTTTATGATATTGGCACCAATCTTTCCAAAGTGGGTCTGGCATGCTAAAAAAGTAAACATGTACTATATGGGGAATAAGGTCTGTATAGTATGACAGTTGAAACTTGATCTGTGATAAAATTACAGGATGTTGAAATTACTAGTAAGCTATTTTTAACGCTTTCGCAACGTTTCACCTCTAGTCACAGCATCTAGTTGAAACAGGATTACTTTAATGAAAATTATATTCACATGGCTGAAGTTAATACACCCGGCAGAGCCCAAATGCCTCATATTCAGTGACTTGAGGTGGAAAGACCCTCTGTGTGTATTTTTATGCCTTTTCATAACGTCTGCGTCCGCCGCAGTAAGAATTAGGGCACTTAACATTATCTAAACCACATTTTTGATTCAGAACATGGGGAAGTAATAAAAGGCAAGATCTATCTCGGTTCTATACACACAGAGATAAACGAAAGAAAATGGCAGATCCTCCAATTACAATAAATAATAAAAGCCCATGCCAAACAGCCGGTATTTTGAAAGATGTCGAAAACTATTTTAATAATTTAAAGTAATATCACAACCATGCAGCATGAAGGACAGTATAACAATTCACAGTCTCTCAGCTTTTGCATTAGCCAAATTATGACTTGCACATCACTCTTTAATTATCTTCCTTGAAATTTCATCTGATCTTTCTATTTTATAAACATGGGTTACAAAGAGAAATTACAGCTCTAGCGCTTTCCCTCATTTTAACTTTATGATGCATACTGCAGACATTTGATTAGAATAACCCATTTTGTTCATTTTTTTACATATGAATGGACTTGACTGAGGGCATTTTACATATTTTTTTAAAAAATACATGAGAGATGTCTAAGGCTTCAGTTAATCTGTCCTGTTAAAGTAAATATATATATATATATATATATATATATATATATATATTCAGTTCAAGTAATCCTATATTAAAAAACTTGAGTTGCAGTATTTTGACAAGATCATATATAAGATCGACACTAGGTCAGTTTCCTGTGTGACCAATGCAGCAGCATTTATGTAGGAAACCTTAACAGAATGCCTGGGGGTATCCCTTGATTGTATATTAAATCTCTCAAAAAATACAGAGCTCTTTACAGCATCTAAGCAACTTCTGCTGTTTTGGTGCTGTAAGTCTTTAAGTGTCTGTAAGGGACTTCATCTAATTAGAAACCCTGTTTCCACGTCTCTTCAATGTAAGCCCTGAACTAGGCTTCGTGCTGCGCAATCTCTCTTCTCGCAAACTCCCGATAAGGTTTTTGTGATGTTAACAATTGCAGGGATCTTGGTCTGAATATTTTTGAATATCTGCAGCCTTGTAATCAGATGAATGCTAAATTTCAAAACTGAATCACAAGGGTATCTCTCTCTCTCTCTCTCTTTTTTTTTTTTTTACAGCACCATCACCATCTTCCCCATGAAAATAATAAAATCTAATAAATCAAACCTTGGGGCCAATCCTGTGAATGGCTTTTAAAATTATAGATCACAATTGTGTGTGTTTACAAAAACAACAACAATAACAACAACAACAAAACACCCTCTATTTTACCTCTTTAATATGATGCTTAATAAGCACCTGTAAATTATCTGTGTAGCAAATATCCATACAAAGAAAGTTTCAATTAAGATAAGGAGACTGTATTGAAACAGTTCTTTGAAGTAATGTAGTTAATAGCCTGTTTGATTTCTGCTTGTGAGAGAGTAATAACGTGGATTCAAGGCTCCATCAATCACAGAGCAGATGTAAGACTTGAGACACCGACACCCAGGGGAATAGAGGCAAACTCCTGCCGTGCAGGGTCCCTAGGCTAATGTAAAGTAAATACTCATAAACAGATTGAATGTTGTAAGAAGACAATCCATTCAGGACAGTTATAATCATGAAAGCAACTGCTTTATTTATCTATAAAAAAGCTTGTAGCTGGGACTCACTGTGTATAAAAGAGGAGTGGTAGAAAAATAAAAGCAGTATATGTTTATATGACCCACTATTTCTAGGCTCTTATGTCAAAACACAGGAATCTATACCCTCACATCTATATTCTTGCTACTTTGCTAGCCAAAGATCCAACTCTGTTTTAAGTTACTTGGTTTATTTAAAAGGTAAAAAATTAAAAATTATTCTCACCCCTCGAGAGGGTGAGGGAGCAGTGGACACATTATTCAGTGTCTATGAATTGTTTCATAAAGGATCAGGAAGATTAAGTTGGTTGCAAAAACCAGCAGTGACATAATTAGGCAGTTTGGACTATAATAAAAGGAATCATAAAAAAAAAAGTACAGTTTTAAGAAACAAGGAGACCATTTCGAAAATTCAAATCTCTCTGCGGACCTCTGGGCCTCCCCCTCCCCCAAATTGCAAAAGACAACTGAAGCATTTTTGACCTTGGCTACAATAATACTTCATGTTTTAGCACTTTAGTCAGCATTTTATCTACTAATTGCTACACACTACCGCATGTGGCTCGAATCTGCCACTGCAGCTTTCTTTCATTGGTGGGTGAATTGCTTGATAAAGACTAGGAATTCAACCTGGCTGTTTCCTTTCTTGCTCCCCCTCACCCCCTACCCCCTTTTCTCTCCTCTTCCAGCTAGAAGCAGCTAATTTTTCCAGAAGATACCGCACGGATCATAACAGGGCCGGTGAATGACTCCCTCATTTCCTTCCACCGGTTAAACTCGGATCACTTTGGCGATCGGGAGGCAAAGGGAGGAGGTGAAGGGGAGTGGGAGGGGAGAAATGAGTGGGGCGCAGCGCGGTGAGGGTGGATCCTGGCCTGTTGGTGGATCTGATGCTAGGTGATTCTGCACATTGGTTCTTTGGCTACTCCATCGCTGCCTGGAAGTCCGTGGGACTCCGCGCTGCCCACCTGGGAACCTCGAGTTAGGGGCTCTCTCCCATCCTGTATGGTCAAGAAGTCTTGGGTTCGACCGGGTAGCCCCCAGAGCCTGCAGACTGATTCGTGGGTTGAAAAGCCAGCGCTGTCTGAGGGTCAGCCATCGCCTAGTCCCCTCCCTCTTGCAAACCTGGCGCCATAGTGATCGGTGGGGGTGGGTGGCGTTATTAATAAGGCGGCCTCCAGCAGAGCAGGCTTGCCAAGTCTTAGTGCAACAAGTCTATTGGTTTAAAGGAGGATAAACCGGGTTATACGGGTCATTACTTTCCAGGAGACCTCTAGTGGTCAAAGGTTGAGCTACATCTTAAATATGGGGCTCCTATTTGTCGCGTCTCCCGGGCTATGGTGGGGGATAGGTCTCCAACTCAGGTCAGGTAGTAAAGGCGGTAGCTACGGATAGATTTCTCATGGACTTGAGGCCAGGACCAAGAGAGAAGCAGGGAACTCGGAGAAAGAGATCCCCAGGGAAGGGTCATATGGTGCCCCAAGTTCCTCTGCCCTTAGAGATAGAGACTTCCTATTTTATCTTGATTTTCCTCCCAGGGCCTGAGATTAATCAAGTATTCTCAGGGAAGCTGAATTAAATTTGCTCAAGTCATTTCCAGTTACAATAGCAATGCGGAGTCTATTTATTTTTTTCTAATTTGTTTGTAAATTAAAGTGAAGTCCTCCTCCCTCACCCCAGTCACAAACACACCCAAACACTCCTTAATTTTAACAATTCATTGCCTTCAAGTGCCCTTGACATTTATGGGTTATTTAGTTTAGAAATAACTAAGCTTCTTTTTTTTTTTGACTTCTTTTTAAAATTGCATGCGCTGCAGTATTGTATAAACGACTTTTGACTAAATTGTGACCTTGTCCCTGTATCCAGAATGCCACACCATTCCATCTCAGGTGGTGAGGTGCTGGAGGAAAGGGTGGTGTTTACCTACAGGCTTTTTGTTCTTCAGACTAATTTGTGATTCACGTATTAATAAAGAAGATCAAATTGACCCCCAGCAGGGTATTAAAGGGATTGCTGAGAACGGCTATCTTAGATCATTTCAAAAACAGAGGTCCCAGCCATCTGAGGTTATTAAAACATCTTGTCATACCTGATTTTCAAAAAAGAAGACAAGAAATGTATGGACATCAAGTCTTGGCTTCACTAGGGGACTCATATACTGCCTACTAAAAATTTCTCTGTGCAATTTCAAATGGACATTAATGATGCCTTGTATTTTGTGATTTATATCTTAAATTACTTGACAAGCATTAAGTAACTCATTACTTAGAAGCAGAGTGGGTATGGTAGGTAATTCATTAGACTGAAAGTCAAGGGGACCATTCTTCACTGATTTTCTATATTTCCTTGTCTATGGCTATAATTACCTGCAGGGCTCAAACCCTAATTCTGGCTTTGTCAAAATTTCTCAGATAATTGTGGCAGAATTATCTAGACTGATCATCTGCGTAGTGGCAACCCCGTGTGCTAGGTCATCAACCAATCCCATGGAAGAGCCAGCAAGTCCCTTGGCTGCTTCCACCTACATTTTGCCATGCCACAGACTGATAATTTTATGACTTGTTATTGCAGGTTAAAATATGTAAATGTAGTAATTCTCTAAGGGTGTAAAGAGATCCGAGTACTTCAGAGGAATAATTCCAAGAAGAATAGTGATATTGTTTCTGTTTTCATCTTCAATAAGCTTTAGCCAAAATGAAATTGGGCAGGCTTTTCACAAAAAATGTAGGGGATGGACGAGCCTCATGCAGGGCTTACGCAAGGCCATTTTCAGAGTGTGCTGGCACCAGCTCTTATGAATTTGCGAGAGCTGATAGTTACATTTTCTAGAATTTTGCAAGTTGGCTATTAAATACATCTAATCTTAAACATTAAATTATATAAATTCATGATTAAATAAATAATATTCAAAACAAGAATAATATATATTTAAAACTTATCAGTTTCTAATTATTTTGCTACATTTCACTATTATCTATACTCTTGAGGTTATTTTTCCTTTTGTATCTTTATGGTTGCAATACAATATAATGTCATGCAGCTGTGTATCTCTTCCCAATCTGTGTCCATTGTTGTTATGTTGGTAGCTTGAAAGTGGCTGTGGTGGTACTATTTACACATTACAAATCAGGGCTTGATTTATTGTGTTGTTGATGCTTAGACTTAAGACAGTGATGGAGAAAATGTTAATATTGTAGATTGTGATTTTTTTTTAATGTCAACTTGACTGGGCCATGGGATGCCCATAATATTTGGTCAAATATTATTCCAGATGTGTCTATGAGGATGTTTTTGGGTGAGATTAACATTTGGATCAGTGGACTGAGTAAAGCAGAATGCCTTCCTCCCCATGGGTGGGCCTCATCCAATAAGTTGAAGGCCTGAAAAGAGAACAAAAGTAAAAGGAAACTCCTATCTGACGACTTGAGCTGGGACATGGGCTCTTTCTAGCCTTTGGACTCAGACTGAAACATTGGCTTTTAGTGGTTCTCAAGCCTGCCAACCTTAGGACTAGAATTTGCAACATAGGCGCTCCTGGTTCTCAGGCCTTTGGATTCAGATGGGAAATACACACCCACTCTCCTAGGTCTCCAGCTTACCAACTACAGGGGCTTAGTCTCCAAAAATCATGTGAGACACACACACACACACACACACACACACACACAACACACACACACACATACACACCCTACTGGTTCTCTTTCTTTGGAGAACCCTTACTAATACATAGATAAACTTAAATGTGTATCAAGCCTGTAGCCAATTATATTATGAATAGTACAATAAAATTGAGGAAATATTTGAAAGCTATCATCTGATTCAGCAAAGAAGTTGCTCATGTCACTGACAAAAAAGTGAAGTCCTGGGATACATCTTTGTTTTTTCATTTTTGTCTTACTCCTTAATGTATAAAAGAAAATATTAACCAACATTTAAGTTGAAACTACACTAATTTTTTAATTGCAATCATAGGTTAGCTAGGAATACCAGAGTTCAGCAAATAAGAAACAAAAAGCATTCAATGAGAATAGATTGGCTATATGGAATTTATAGTGAAGAGTGTTGTATATTTTATGATTATTTGTGTATTTGTGCTGTACTTCCTATACATTAACAAGTGAACTTATATACTACATGTATATGTATATACCTAAATCAAGATATACACATATGTACATATGTAGATATAGAACTAGATCTATATAAACAAATAGTTGCATACTTTTGGGGGGGATGGGGAGCTAGTCAAATTTTTAGAAGCACACCTCTGTCTAGAGGTAGCCTTGAACCTGCTATGCAACCCAACATTTTTAAATGGTTGAAATAAAGTCATTTTAGAATAATATTTTGTGATACATAAAAATTATATGAAATTTAAATTTCAGTTCCACAAATAAATTTTAATGGAACTCATCCATGCTCATTCATTTGTGTATTATCTATGGCTAAAATGGCAGAGTTGAGTAGTTGTGACAGAGAGCACATGACCCTCAAAGCCTAAAATACTTACTATATTACCTTTCGTAGTGGAAGTTTGTAGTAGAATTTGCCTGTTCTCGAATATGTAGGCACCTTCCTTGGCTGGTAGTAGCAGACATAAACAAATGACCTTTTGAAGTCTTTTTTTGTCATTGGTCCTAGAAATGCTTCCTCAGTAAAGAGACAGAGAAAATGATTACTCAGAGTTGTGAGGGATTCAAATCATTGATTCAAGGTCAAGGAGAGAGATGATATCATAAAAGGAAGAATGGAGTATGAGATTTCCCACTCCTTGGGTTGTGTTCAAACCACTGGATGACAGTTCCTTCCTTTCTTACTGCTTGTCCTAAAGCACTGTATAATTTTGTTGGGTGCTGTTAAATATTTATTGAGTTTTCTTGTCCAATGTGATTCAGTTACTGTGTGTCTGTGTGTGATGGGACCCTTTAGGATTAAAGGTGCTATATAATAGAGGATTATTTTATGACTTGTTATTGCAGGTTGAAATATGTAAATGTGGTAATTCACTAATGCTATATTAGTGCATGTGTCTTGAAAATAAGAATGTGTTATTCTTCCATTTAGGTCTAACATCATTTACATCCTTTTTTAAAAAAAACACCCAATCAATTTTTTTTTAAATGAGGAAATGCAGTGGAAGAAAAAAAATTCCTTTAATGCAATACTTCAGCTGAAAGTTTAATGACACAAAAGGCAGGCAATTCAAAGTTACAGTTCCCACAGCAACTGTAACTCTGCTATATAGCACATTTAGGCATAGATTTCACAGCATGTACTGCAATACAAAATACTCCACACTGGGCATGCAAGGGGGCAGAGTTATGGTTGCTATGGGTACCATGACTTTGAATTTCCAGATTTTTTGAGAGTTTAAATTCTCAACCAGAACATCACATTAATAGTTCATTTTTTTTGCATTGAAAATAATAAAGGTTCTATCACTGTTTCCACTGTCAAACCTATCTCCAGCTCAGTCCACTGCTTAGTACAAATACCTACCCAAACATATTCATCTTACTTGCTAAAATTAAACACATGACCTCAGTCCAGGGAGTATTTTAGTTTGCAAATTTATATGCGATGACTTTCACTGGATTAACTAAATCTGCTCCCTCTTTTCCAAAAATTACTAATAAATTCAGGTTAACTCTTTCAGCATTCTGGTGTGTTTTATCTGTTATTCATGGGCTGAGAGTATATAATAATCACATTCATTGTGTATGAATGTGATGTATATATTTATAATTTACATTGTGTCTCCTTCCAAAAAGAACTGGAGGCAGTAAATTTCATGTATTCATTTATTCCTTGAACACATATGCAAGTTTATGTTTTTATGCTAGTGGTCTCAGGACCCTTTCCACTTTTAAAATTGTTGATGACATCAAAGAGCTTTTTTTAATGATAGCTATATATATATATATATATATGTATATATGTATATGTATATATATATATATATATAAAATGCCTATATATATATATATATATCTTGATATTTGCCATAATAGAAATAATTGAAATATTAAAATATATTTAAAATATTCATTAACTCATTTAAAAAAACAATAATAAACCCATTACATAACATAATGGGTTGACATATTTTTTATAAAGAAAACTATTTTTTTCAAAACAAAGAAACAGTGAAAATAGAGGCATTGTTTTACATTTTTACGAATCTCTTCAATGCAAGACAGCTGGATTTTCATGACTGCTTTTACATTCAATCTGTTGGATATCACAAGTCATATAGCTTCTGGAAAATGCCACTATATTTTGTGAAAGAATGCAAGGAAAAAAAGCAAGTAATATCCTAGTATTTTTATGGTCATTATTTTTACCCAATGCATCATCTGAAATGGCTTCAGGGATTCCCACGGATCCCCACACTACACTTTGAGAACCAGAGCTCCATACATTTGCTTATGCTATTCTTCCAAGCATATGTCTCTTCCTTGTCTACAGAAAAACTCCTATTTATGCTTCAAGGTACTAGGAAAAATTAATCAATTTCTTAACTATATTCTCATAGCACTTAATACATATGCCAACCTGAGCATCTATTATGTGTCCTTATGATTGAATGTTTAAATGTCTGAGATTTTTCGTTGTTGTTAGACTATGAATTCCTTAGAGGGGAATTGTGTATTATACATTTTTTTCCCTCATTTTTTAGCATGGTACCTGGCATTCCATATAGAATTCAATCCAACCAACAAGCAATAAAGTAGCTCCCATTTGTTGAGTCCATAATATATGTTAGAAACTAAGTATTAGTTGCCTCAGATTTAATTCTCATAATAATGCTATAAAGTTGGTATTATTATCACCAATATTTTTTGAATAGGAAACTAAGGCTTGGCCAAAGTTGAACAACCATGGGTCATATACTATGCCAAGAAATATGGGAGATAGTAAAAAGCAGAAAACAGTCTTTGCCTTAAAGGCATTTACAACCTACTTTGGGAGACAAGACATAATGCACAAATGAAAGGCAAATAATAATATAGAAGTTAGCCAACAGCAGACCACAAAGACTATAATTAAAGAAATGCCTACTTAGTAGAAATGGCTACTTACCCAATGAATTATTTAGAATCAAATTTTTGGAGGATATACTTCTATCAGAAAACCCTTATTTTAGAATGCACACCAGATAAATGTGTATTTGTTTATAAATTACATATTTACTATTGTGCCGTTATGTTACAAATGTACCATATACACTAATATACTGAAAGATATAAATTATAAAGAAATTGTAAAAAATTAGATAAAAATATACAAAAAAATTCTAAATTTTTTTCAGCATGCTGATGAATTATGCACCTCACTTTGGAGCCAGTTCATCTAGACTAGTGACAGTTGACTTTGGCTGCACGCTAGACTCATCTGAGGAGTTTAAGACATGACCCTGGGTCATATGAGCCACCTCCAGGTCAATTAAATCAGAATCTCTGAGGGTGGGTACATAGGTCATAAGGATTTTTTTACTCCTTCACCCTCAAGCAGAGAATTCTAGTATGCAACCAGAGGTGAGAATCATAGGTGTAGCCGCTAAGGACTGTGGTATCATGGAGAAAAATTGGGGACTGAAGCAGCTGGGGAAGACATTGCAGAGAAGATGATATTAAAAACAGCTTTGAAATTTTTACTTGGAAGTATTGAAAAGTTTTGTTCGTAAATTTGGGTAAGCTGATCTTTTAAATCCCTTCTTGCCTAGGTTGGTACCTATGTTTTTATTTTTTGAAGCAGTGCCCATTCTGAGTGTACCTGGCTTGTTAAAGTCTGGAGATGAGTCTGTATCCTGTGCCTGGCTGAGAATTTGTGCTGACCCCTTGGGCTGTTTTTCAATAATAGTAATTATGGGGGTGGTGATTTTCTGTGGTAGTAAATTACTTTGTCTCGGGAAAGCACATTCTTTGAGTCAGTATATAGTCCCATAAATGGAATCATGAAATGTTTGTTCTGGAAGGCATCTTTTAAAAACAGTATCCTTGTTCTGCATTTGAAGAAACAAGACCCAGAGATGCTATGTGATGCTGGGTGACTTACGTAAGGCAAAGCTCTGAGAAGAAAGGTTTGAGACATTGGCAAGGGGAGGAAGAGACAGCTGATTGACATTAGATAAATGGTTCTTAAATAAAGTGCCTCAAGCACTTTATTCTGGGACAGGAGGTATGGGCTGAATGGAGTAGAGTAATTGTGCTTCCTCTGTCTTTAGCTGATCTCATAAACACTTGGGTTCAGTTTAAACATTTAAAAAATTACAAAGAAGACTCCTAAATTCCAAAAATTAGAAGCTCCCCGAGCTCTGCTTCTCCATTCTTAAATCACTAGAGCCTTCTCTGTGGATGAAGAGGTTGAACTACATGAGCTATGAGGTTTCTTTTAACTCTCTGTGGAATTTCTGGGACTATGTGCATTTCTAGATTGTGTCATCCAAGCTCGAGGATAACATTAGAGCACAAAATTGGGTTCAAAAATTCTCCTTTGTGTGCATCACAGGGAGAGGAGAGGTATTCTTGTGTAATTCACATTTTGAGATCTAGAGGCTGGGCCCATAGAATCCTGGGACAAAAGTAGCCATTCTTTATCATGTCTACTATACATCACCTATAATGGGTCATAATAGGTAAAAGACATCACAACTTGGGAACTGCTAGACCCAGGAGGACAGACCAAGTAAACTGCATGTTGATGACTTGTCAAGGCTTTTTTCATTTGGTTTAAATTGAGTTTCATCAAG
Organism: Pteropus medius; assembly: GCF_902729225.1. Taxonomy (NCBI): domain Eukaryota; kingdom Metazoa; phylum Chordata; class Mammalia; order Chiroptera; family Pteropodidae; genus Pteropus; species Pteropus medius. The sequence goes on along the minus strand of NW_024344378.1, from coordinate 38,263,646 downwards.
TGGAAAACAATGCATGAAACCATTCTTGTTCTTCATTCTTTAACTCACATGAAAATATTGGAAAGGTGCAAATGTAGGAGCTAGCATGACACTTGATGTTCCTTTACTCCTTTGTTTATGTTGTTACTTTCTGATATCCTTCACCTTGCCTTCTTCACCATATTCTTCACCTAAAGAATCCATCATGCCAATTGAAAAATGGACAAACAATAACAGTTACTCATTTTTCTAAATGCTTGCATGGACTTACCTTTATGCAGGAAGCTCTATCCACATTGTAGATAAAGACACGGAGGCACAGAGGGGATAAGTAACTTGTCTAAGGCCACACAGCTGGGAAGAGATAGAGCATGGCTTCAAATTCAGGTCATCAGTCCAGAGTTTGTGCTCTTAACAGCACATTTTATCATCTCTTTGATAATGGTGTCAGGATGTCACACAAGAATAAATTTAAATGTTCGATGAATATATTAAACAGTTTCCATCATCACTTTTGCTAAAAAATTTTAAATTAAAAAAATGAGATTAGATTTACGGTCTATGAACTTGGCAAAGATTTTAAAGAGTAGCCAGTACTGGAGCGGAAGTGAGAGAATGGAATTTGCCCCACTGGGGGGACTGCCAACTTGTACAGTCCTTCTGAAAGACAAATGGCAGTATGTACGAAGTCCCTTAGATACAGCAAACCCTCAGACCGAGAAATTTCACTTTTATGGATTTATGCTAACAAGAATTTTGGACAAGTTCGCAAAAGAGAATATAAAAATTCACACCAGAACATTGTTTAAAATAACAAAAAGTTGGAAGCAACATAAGTAATTGAAATAGAGGATTAGCTAAATAAACCATGGTGCAACCCTAATAAGGAAAAATATGCACATATCAAGAATGTAATAGAAACATGTTTATTGACATGGAAAGATATTCAAAATACTATTGTTTTAGAAATACTTTTAACTTAAAACATACAAGTTTATGTCGATAGTAGAATTAAGTCAATTATGTTTCTTTGTACTTTTTGGTAGTTTCAAAATTTTCTGCTATGTATTATTTATATCAGGCCTACCTGTGTCTGGGAGAATTCTCCATCCATGCAGCTGCTGCCTGGGCCTCAATTTTATGCTCACCCATGAGCCTCTGATTCCCTATTCGGCTTCCAGACTCCCTATAATGGGATGCACTCTAAATAATGGGCAGCAGCATCCTGTACTCAGAAAAAAAAATATTGTAAATTAAAAACTATTAAATCAGTGTTCAATTTTTAAATTGATTATTATGATGAAATTAATACATATTCACTTAACATTTCAAATGGAAGGAATATAGAATAATAATTGGACATTCCTTTTTCTCCTATTCTCATGCCACTCACTGACACATAATATAAGTATACTGCATTAAAAAACAAAACAACTGTTGCATAATATCCTATAACTAACCATTTCTCTGTTGCTGGACATTCAGGTAGTTTCCAATTTTCCATTATTATTATAGGTGTTGCAATACATTTGGACATGTATTTTTTGTGCATTTTCTGTGGGATAGATATACAGAAGTGCAGAATTACCATGGCAGAGTGTAAATAAGTTTTCAATATGGCTATATGCTGCTAAATTAACCCATAAAAAGATGGTACCCGTTTATATTTCTACTAGAAACATATGAGAGTTGCTTATGCCTTTGATCAGTCAGGTTAGTTGCTTGGGACAGATTACATCTGTAGCAATGACAAAATTGACTTTCTGGACTGTAAAGTCTCTGGAACTTGGTGATGAAAGAGCTGCTCCAGTATAGGGTCTTGTCTAGGTGGTCAGCAGATGGCCCTCCACAATAGTGGCTTCAAGTCTCTCTTTAACTTAAACTGGAGCATCTATGGCTCCTGAAGTATATTAGATTGCACATTAATTTCCTGTGAACATCTTAATCAATTGCTATTTGAGGGGGATCTTGAAAGACCCAGTAAACATCACCCTTCTTTTTGGCCTAAGGTCTGAATTAATTAGAATCGTCAAAAGAGTAAGAGTAAGACAGTCGAAACATCACCTTTGTTATTGCTAAAGTTGATGTTGAAGAATGTGAGTTATATCTACTGTGCAAGTGAGTCTCCCCATTCTTACCTCTGGCAACAAACAACACCCAGTCTTAGGCAGCACTGGGTCACTGCAAATCTCCTTTACCAGCCAAGGCTTTTACTGAGACATTCATTAGCTGGTAGAGAATAATCAAGAAAGCATGCTTTCTGGGTGAGTGTGCTGGGCAATCCATGGCTGGTGTTCTTTCAAAGCTCACTGATCAGATTCTGCCTCTTTTCCTTTCCTGGGGAAGCACAAGTGAAGATATAGAGTGAAACCAGAAGTGTTACTACACAAGAAAGAAACATCGGGAATAGGAGAGATTCTTGCCCTCTCTGACCTTCCTTCCCAGCCCCATCCAACAGGAAAGAGTTTGATGATGATTAGTAATATCTGCCACGATGTGGATTTGGGGTTAGGGCACATTTGTCATACAATTTTAATCCTGCAATAATTATGCAATGAATAAAATGTGGTTAGTTAAAAGTTAGATGCAATTGTGTCTCCTGCATTATAAAAGGGTTTCATTACAGATTAACTACCCTTACAGACTTTGTATCTCTATTCTCTGCATGTTTTGAGTCTCAGATAGTAGGGTGGAGAGGTAGTCTGTTCTCAATATTTTGTAACCATCTAGGTCTTGATACTTCTTGGTGCTACTCCCAGCACAGAGTTAATATTTTTATTGTAACGGTTCATAATTCAGGACTCACATATCCAAATCTCCAGCTTTTGCATCAGGGTAACAGAAGCAGAAAAGAAAAAAAGTCAGTTTTCACCAAGCAGCCAAGGATAAAATTGGTAGTGGAAAAATTAGATTTTCAAGCTATTAAATATTTATTACAAACAATGGAGCATTTAAATAAAATGAAGCTCATGTTGTCTTTCTAAATGCTTGGCATTTTCTAATTTGTGCTCTTGTTGATGTTCTTTCTTATGTAAGGAATTTTATTTATCTGTTATTTTTTTATGCAGATACTTTCCATTTGTTGTACTGAGAAGAGAAGAACATTTTTTACTTAAGTTGAGTGACTTCAGTGCCCAAGAGAGGAGTAAGATATGTCAGTGACCAATTAAGCTGGGTTTAAAAATGCATGAACTTCCTAATAGAAAAACAGTATGCCCTGGGGCGGCGGGGGGTGGGTAGAGTTGGGGGAAAGGGCAGAGGTGTATTGAGGAGGAAATGGGGAGGAACACTGAGAAGGCAAAAAGAGATCTGTTCTTTGATTAACATCTTTCCTTTCCTTATTGACACTTCATTATTTCTGGTCCTTTTCTATATTCAGCCAATAAGATGGCTGCTCCCCGGGGAGGGAATTCAATTTATAGATAGAATAGGCTACTCTCAAGAGCCTTGACCACACACCTCTTCCTTCAGACTAGTGTTTCTCCAACTTCAGACTTTGGCATGCTTTCTCTCTAATTTTCGCCTTATCAATTTGCCACCCTTATGGTTCTTCCTTCCTTCCTTCCTACTTTCCTTCCTTCCTTCCTTCCTTCCTTCCTTCCTTCCTTCCTTCCTTCCTTCCTTCCTTTCTTTCTCCCTTTTTCTTTCTCTCACTCTCTTCCCTTTTCTTTCTTTCTCTCTCTCTTTCTTTCTTCTCATTTAAAAAAAAATGTATGACTAAAACAAAAATCAGTGTCACTTGCCATAAACAGAAGGTAACCATAAAAGTAAGTATAATGGAAACAACAAAAGTTGTTAAAAAGTTTAAAAAATAATAAAATTCAACAATAAGAAAAAATTATGATAAACCTGAGAGATTTACAGATTTCTTAAAATAAGTTCCTTGATGTGAAGTGTATATCTATTTATTAATAGTAATGGAGAGATTTTGAACTCATTAGTGCTTACTTTCATCTAAAATCATGTAATCGTCTATAGTTTGGAAAACAGATCTCTAGGAGGCTGTGAAGTATGATGGGAAAAGCTTGGGATTTCTACTCAGACCACAGTGTGTTAGTTCCCGCTCTTACTAGTCTCTCATAGTAAAAGTAGGATGATAATGTCTACTTCACAGGGCTCTTGTGAGGCCAGAATGCAACCATACTGAAAAATATTTAGAGCGTACTTAGGCAATTTCATTTTTATTCTTTTCTACAATATGATATTTGTAGACTATCTCAAGCTCTGGGTAAAGAAAGGAATTAAAAAACACACACATAGAATTACAAAATTTAAAAAATGGAAAGAATTACTCGGAAAAGATAAACTAAATTTATGGACCGTATTTATTTTACATTCAAAATAAAAATAGTTTTATTGAGTCCCACAGGAAAAATGTAATGTCTTACAACTAATATTATCTACTTCATTGACTAGAAGAATGTCAATGAAAAAAGTGTTACAGTTTATAGTCGTTCAAAGTTAATATCTAGGCATATTTGAGAAGCAGTAACACAGGTAGCATTCTAAGCCTTTAACTTTATATTTATAGTGAGACCAGTGGGTTGCATGGGACGTCTGGGCCTCATAGCCCCTCCTTTAGCAGCTCATTCCCCTCATTACTGATCAGGAAACTGACACCTAGAGCACCAAGTTTCCTTCACTTAAAAAAGAAATAATCATACAGTGACCACACAGAGTTTTACCCAATGTAGACCTCATTAAATGCTTGTTAGTGACCCAATACCAACTGACAGTATTTCATACAATTCGAGAATAATGGAATACTCAATATGGAAGGAATTTCAGAGCTCACCTAGTTCAAGAGTTAGGGTGCTAACACTAAGGAGAAATGTGGATTTGGAGAACTGGGAGAACCAGAGGGATCAAACTATCTAGAAAGAAGAAAGCCCTTAATTGTTCCTATGTGAGACTTTGGACCCAGTGTCTCCAGATCTGACTTCTAAAGGGAAGACAGAAGTTTGGACTTCTGGATTTTTATGTGAAAATTTCTTTCTCTATTGGCAACTAAACAACTAAACTCTCCTATCTCCCCTCCCACCCACCATTCCCACCTTCTGCCACACATAAGCAAACAGAAAACCAAAAACCTCTGTGCAGGTCAAATAAAAAGTATCTGTGGTTTCCATCTACTTTGAGTGTTGCCATATTGGTGCCTTTGATCTGGCCCAACTATCTTCCATCCAGGATGAGAAAATGGAGGTCCAGAAAAAAGACGTGATTTAACCAAGGTCCTATCAAAAGATTTTATTCTAAAACCTCCTATGAAAAGCTGATGAATCATTCATTTAAAAAAGTATGATAGAATAAAACTGGAATCTGATAATCTAGAGAACCATAATTCTGAGCATGTCTCTTTGTTTAATTGTCTGTAGCCTATATTATCCAAGCTGGTGAACACATAAAGTTAAGAAAGTGGGCCACTGCAACAAAGAGTTGGTGGGGGAGGGTTTGAAAATTAAGTGGAAATATTTGTTGGCGTAAGATATTCCAAGAGATGAGTTCCTTTTGAGATCTTGTACCAGCAGTTAAAGTAATATAGAAGTATGTTTACCTATGGTCTCAGAGAGAAAGTTGAGTGAGATAATGAGTATCATTTGCAATTCCATGGAAGGAAAACCCAGGCATATTTTGCATTAGTTTTGAGGATATATAAATGGGTAGATATTTCATTCATCAATGCCACAAATAATGACTGACCTCTTACTATGAACTAGTCATCGTTCAGGAGCTGGGGACACAGCATGAACAAGAAGAAAAATCTCTTGCCCTAATGTGACTTATATCCTAATGGGTTGAATGAGCTGCTTAGACAATTCTCAACTGCTTAAATAATGGATCAGCTCTTACATTCTTTTTAGTCATGCTGACAAGAACAAGAAAGTTGATGGTGGCATTGGGAACAAAAGTTGGCTCTCTTGCTCCTAGGACAATATTCTATTGCCATGGCAATGATATGTTCACTGGTCTGAATTATGGCATAGACTTTTATATTTTGAATCAAAGCTCTAAAAATACCAGGAGGCAAAAGATGTTATTAACGGGACAAGGCGGGGGAACTAATATCAATTTACTTCCTTGTTGCCCATGCTTCACTTAAAAAAATCTTGAAACCCAGCACAAGCAGGGCATGCACCTAAATTAAGCCTGTGGTCAGCTTTGCTGGGGAGAGATGACACATTTCTGTAAGTGATTTGTCTTCGCCCCTGTTGGCTCTGGCAGATTTATAGGGGTTATATTTTCACTTACAAATTATCCTTAAACAATTTCTCCACTACCTGGAACACTGCTCCCTCCTCCCTGGCCCCTGTCAGATGGGCCCATCTGCTGTCTCCCTCCCAGATTTTTTCTTTAATAACAAAGTAATTGTTGACATTGTAAGAAAAATCCAATTCTTGGTTGAAGTTTACGTTCCAGAGGGTCTCTGGTTGGGGAGAAAATCAGCAGCAGATAGAGTTGCACATTCCTGACATTGGGGCCAGCTGCCTCCAACGCCTGCATTACTGTGAAAAACTGCACTGCCCTTTCCAGCTGGTTCTCTTTTCTTTCATGAGAGGGATCAAGAGTCTTAATGCTTCTTGTCCTTTACCGTCCCTCTAAGTGCCAGGGCTGCTGCATGGAGCAATGTCAGCAGACGGTCCAGGGGAAGATGGTAGATGAGCTGAGTAGCCCCTGAGCCAAACATGACCACTTCCCATTTGCTGGGTGATTTCATGACCTTTTATCAGATATTTCTTAAACTTATCAGTTCCTTCACCAAAGAGGAATGTGGAAATCATCATGAGTATCGAACCTCCTGTGGCATCTATAGATGATGACACCCAGCCAGGCTGAATAGATTTAATAAAGATTTGGTTGAGGGTGGCTACTGTCTTCTAGGGACAAGCCAGCTAATGGTGTGAAGACTGACCCCTTTGTCATATTTCATAGCAGCAGAGTCCCTGCTAAGTTGACCTATCCTTGATCAAATCTTAAAGGTCATCTTAATTAAGAGATAGAATAGAAAGATGGTTAGGAGAAAGGGCTTCAGAATCAGATAATCTCTGGTTTGTATCTCTGCTCTATAACTTTCTAGCTTCAGGACACTGGACAAGTTAAACTCTTTGATCCCGGCTTTCCAATTGGTAAAAAGAAAATAATCACCTCTACAACGTATCATGAAATTGTCATGTTGTCAAAAAGGTTAAGTGAAATGATATGTGTGTGAAAACATTTAAACAGTGGCCCAACAGCAGTGAGCACTCATAAATAAATAAAAGGTAATTTTTATTCTTGGTATAAAGTCTAAAGTATAGAATGTTTTCAGCAAATATATTTTTAATTTAAAAATTCAGTTAACAAAAGCTTCGTGAGTCGGCCCTTATGGGAATTGCCATAACAAAGAGGTAAGAAAATTTCAGAATCGTTATATTACTTATTTATAGGAAGAGGTTCTTTGAAAATATTTTTAAAAGTTCTGAGCAAAATGCTTTGAAGATTAACTCAAGAGTAGGGTCAATACTCCCCTTGAAGCCTTGTTTACCCATTAAGTCCTTATTTCATAATTGGTGCAAAGGTACATTTTACTTGAACTCCCTCCAAGAGGTGATATACTCTGAATTTGCAATGTCTGAATTCCTGAGACTATACTCCCTTCCAAAGCCTTAATTTCAGAGAGATCCTGCATATTTTAAACCCAAAATAATGTAGTCTTACATCCAGTATGGTTGACCTGGAGTACGCCTTGTTGATGACATGATTTTGAGGCATACGTCTTGGTGCTGGTCTTCAGTAAGATAGTGATAAAGATGATAATGATAATACCTCCCAGTTTTGTGGAAATGATTTCATTTGTGCATCATGTCAATCTTGTGTGGCAGAAAAAAGCATGTATTTTCCCATATTTTACAATTGGGGAATTTGAGGATTGGAGAGTAAGTCATTTGCCTCCTGAGACTTGCTTCAGAGTTTATAAACTTTCACATATCTGTTTAGTTGCAGAACTCTTTCAGAAACTGAAATGCTTTGTGGAAGAGGAAAAAATGAACCCGAGAACAGCCTAGTAGGCCTTGCTCTCTTGTCCCATCCTTTAATTCCATGATCCCAAATCTGAGGCGGGATGACAGTGACCATGGTTAGCACTGGCAGGTGGTCACAAGAGTAAAGTTCTTTAGTTCCAGATTTCTACATGGCCTTGAAATCTAGTGAGAATTAGAGAGACGAGACCTGCCTACCTAATGCTGATGGAAATGCCTTAGTGAGTGAAACACTGACGCCAAGGTGATTTGGCAGGACACTGCAGACGGATGGGCTCTGCTCCCTGCTCGCCATTGGCTGAAATTCTGATTCTTCCCTATTTGATGTACCTGGAGAGTGAGGGAATATGTAAAAGAGGAAAAGACCTAGTGTTGGTGATGCGGGCACATGTGTAGGGAGCAGGAACGAAACCTGTGTTTCTAAGTTGAGGACATAGCAAAGTGCCATAGAGTGATTTCTGGAACTATACATTTGTTTCCACATTATTCCACCTTTACTTATGTATGACCATGGACAGGTTACCTAGATTCTCTCTATCTCAGTTTCTTCATCTATAAAATGGAACCTACTTATTAGGTCTGTCATGAATATTACTTGAGATAATACGTGTGAAGGGCTTAGAACAGTGACTGGTATCTAGTAAGCATTAGATAGTTAGTAGTATTTTGATATTATCGACAAGTTCCTGAAATCTCTTCCCTTGCTTTCCATGACATAGTCCTATCTTGTATCTTTTTCTTCTCCTTCTCAGTCTCTTTTTTAGGCTCTGATTCCACTGCTGACAACTGAATTTAGAGTTCTCAGAATGTACTTTTCTAAGTCTTCATCTCTTTCCTTCTTCACAGTCCCTGGGAGATCTCATGTGGCTCTTCCCACAATCTCCGTGCAGATGACTCTAGAACTATATCTCTGCACATTCTTGTCTCTCAAATTTAAGTTAATGAAACTAGGTGTCAAAGAGGCATTTTTATTCAGTGATTTTACAGCCATTAATAACTCAGCATGCTCAAAATGAAACCCATAATCTTTATTTTCATCACTTGCCCCTCCTTGTATACTTATGGACCAGAGATATGGCACCATCATGCGCTTTACTCTAACTAGAAACATGAGAGTCCTTCTAGATGCCAATCTTTTCTCATTTCCAATATTTATATTGTAACTGTGGAGGACAGTATTATTACTCCCCCCACCCCCCAATATTTACTGTCCTCTTTATTGTTCCCATCTCTACAGGATCTCTTCCTCTAAAGGATCTCTGTCTTCTTGGCAGGAATATATTCCAGCTCCACTGGCATCAGACTTTGCCATGTGAATTGCTTTGGCCAATAAGATGTGAGCAGAAGTGTCCCACACTATGTCTGAGCAGAAGCTTTAGGAACCATTTCTTTTTTTTTCCTCCTCTGCCATGAGAATGATGTCCCTAATAGGGGCTGATCTCTGAGCCTGGATGCTAAAATAAAAAAGACTAAAGGAGCAGACATGAGTCCTGCAGCTGGCATGTAATATGAGTGAGAAATAAGCCTTTATTATCATCATAAGACACTGAAGTTGTTATGGTCATTTCTTGTGAAGCATAAACAAACCATGTGCTATTTGGGTCTGTGTAATAAGCAATTAATTGTAATTGGAGGATGAAAAGATGGCAATCCATATTATTTGGAGATGAAATACATAATATATAGGGGTATAAAATATCATCTGTGATTACTTAGAAATATGGGAGTTTGGGAAACAGAATAATACTACTATGCTTTTGTTCTATTAGCAGCATTTGACAAGAAAGAGAAGAGCTTGAAAATGAACTGGCAGGTTGACAGGCAAAATCAAAAGGGTATATATAAGCTTCTAAATTGGAGGCTTATGGAAAATGGAAGTATTTGTCATGTACATTGATAAAACACAAACTGAGAAGGCCTTTGAGTGACAATCAGATTAAAATTTGATCACTTACAGAGATCCAGGCGTTTCCAGAGCCATTGAATGGTTATTTTTGTAGTGATCCTTACTGGAAAATTTCTTTTAATTTAAAAAAATTCATTTTTTCCATTAAAATTTTTTTAAGTTTATTAAGGTATAATTAAAGAGTAATTGCTTTTGACCAACCATCTTTGTTCCCTTTTAGTTCTTTATCAAGTTTTATTTGAAAATAGAACTCTGCTTTTAGAAATTTTGATAATCTGCTTTATTCACAAATCATAGGGACTCTAATATGACTTATTGGTTTATTCAACAAATATTTATTAAGCACCTACCATGAATGAAACATTGTTTCAGGTAATCAGGATATACGAATGAACAAAACACAAAAATTTCCATTATAAAAAAGCTTGCAATCAAGTATGGGTGAAAGACAAATAAAGTTTAGCGAAAATGAAAGTAGACTCTGGAACTGGTGGAAGGCTTGGTCAGATTGGAGTTGACAAAAGAGAAGATGGCACTTGTAGATACCTTTCAAGAAATTTAAAAAGCGAGTAAGAAGATACCATAATAATAGGATGATGTTCAGGGTATTGGGTCATTAAGGCTTTTTGTTTCTTCATTGCTCTTCTTTGTTTTAAAGATGGGAGATAAGATTTTGAGTGTGTGTGCTTAAGGGATAATCTATAAAGAAGAGATGGGAGATACAAGAAGAGGGGTAACAGGAATATTTCCTTGGGCAAGGTATTTCAATTCTGGGTCTTGGTTTTTCTATTTCTAAAATATGGAGGTTGAACTAGATCAGTGGTTTTCAAATCATATTCAGGGGTTTTGCCACCATTTTATTTGAATTTTATTATCAAGTATATTTCCATTTCATTTTAAGAATTACATAACAAAAATCGAAATCCCTAAATCTCTCTATATTAAAGTCTATCAATCCTCTTATTCACATGGCCACGTTGTCTTGTTTTTGTGAAGACCTTGGAATAGAGTGTCTACTGACATTTGAAATTTTAAAATAACGTTTCTCAGTTACATTTTAAAAAAATATAAAACAATGCTGTTTTACACTTCTTAGTTGTGTGAGAAATGATGTTCTCAATAGCAATAACTAGATAATGAGACAGTTATAAGACTATTAACTATCGTTCATAATCCAAAATTTCAATATTTTGGATTTATCAAATCAATCTTATTCTTCATCGTTAACTTTATAAAAGGTAAACATTAAAATTAAGACTTTCTTGTTCGCTTTTTAAGTAAATTTATACTAGTGAAATACTATTAAAATCAAATTTATATGTTGGAGTTCTACGTGATTTCATTAACAAAATATTTAAAGTTCAAAAGCTGTGGGATAGGATAATCTCTAAAATTCCTTTAAGCTCCATCAGACCTAAAATTCTGTTGACCTAACAACATAACCTGGATTTATAGGATAATTGCCAACTTCCCATTTCACTTTGTACTTGGAGTAAGAAGATGGAAAAAAATGGCTGCATGTGGAGGAGGGAAAATTCAACTGTACTTACTGAAACTGACTCAGCCCTTCCAGAAAATATACTAAAGAACCAAGTGGCCAGCTTTAAATGACCTTTTCCCATAGTAAATGAGGGAATAGATTCCCCTTAGTGGGCCATATCTGTCTCTCGTAAATGACTCTAATTAAGTTGGTCACATGGAAACAAAACGGCATCCAGGGGCTGTTTTGAAATGTACCCAGCTGAATTCTACTGTTATCTAACCCAACCCCTGATTTTCAAACTGTCAGTGTCTAAGTATATGCTTTTTGCTTTCTCTAAATTTGCATAAACTCCAGTAATCTTTTTTGCTGTTGATAATAGTGTTTGTGTTAAAATCACACCTTCTTTTGATTTCTTGCATGCATATTGGCTTTTCTCCTGTTTATGGACATAAGTGCTTTTATCTCACTCTGTAATCAGTCACAACCCAGGGTGGAGGCAGGGAATGTTTGGTACAATATTTCCTATATAAACAGTTTCACTGTAAAAGGAACAATATGGCTCTAATTTTGATGTATGATCAGTTTAGAAATATGCAAACACATTTGAATATACATCCTGTACATGACAACAGCAATGTGAAATTGGATACACAAAAGGATTTTATTTTTGCTATAAGTGATTTCCCCAGCACTCCTTTAACCAGATAATATCAGCTTTATTTCCAAGCTTTTAAGTGAAAATGCCTGCTTTGATAGCTTTCCCAAATTGATAAAAATATATGTAGTCAAATAGAATTTTTTTTAATGGTCAAGTTGTCCCCTGGCACACACACTCTATCTTAGTCTGAATACAAATAAAAGCAGCCTGAATTGAAGAGATTTAAAATTTTCCAATGTAGCTGTAAAGTAAAATTGGAAGTGGCAGTGGTAGACACACAGCCCAGGTATGTTTCAGATTCATTTGTTCTGTGTGAGAAAAAAAAGCACTTGGATCGTTAGGTCCTATTCGAATGTGCCAGGTGGGTGGTGAACCTTTGTCCCTTTGGTTTGGTCACAAGCTGCCCAGGTGTGGGTTAGCATTGATCGGGCAGTGGTGCTGGTGCCTTTGCTTTTCTGTCTCTTTCCCACAGGGCAGTTTTGGGCCGAACAATAGAAATTCAGTGAATGTAGTTGTAATTTGGCTCCTCACACTTTCTATCATGAACAAAGATCCTTATTAAAAGGTAAACACATTACCATAATCCTACCACCTTAATATCAGTACAATTTATAACAAATTTACTACATACTGGAATTTACTAATACCAGGTAAGCCAACCTAGGAGGTCGATATTGTTTTTAATACCCCTGTTTTTCTGAGAAGGAAACCGAGGCTTAGAGAGACTGTTTAGCTGAGACAGTACATTTAGGAGGTGGCCTGGCTGGGATTAACATCCAGTTTAAGAGCTCATGTTCTTAACTTCTAAGCCAAGCTACCTCTCAAAGATTTTAATTTTTTTCACATTTTTATCTGTTTTTGTCTATAAGTATGCATACTTTTACATGAAATTCAAGTGAATACACATATGCACAGTGGCACACTGGAATATATTAAAATTGTAATATCTGGGATATTTTTAAATTATCTTAAGTATTTTTTAATATCGCCCTTATAGTCTTCATTACTATGATTTTGTCATTTCTAATGGTTGCATAGTTCATATTAAAAATGTATTTGCTGTATGATTTCAAATTATGTGCAAGGCATTATGTTTTTACATACGCAACTCATTTTGTCTTCCCACTCAATAAAAGCAATTGTTAGATGTGTGTATCATTATCTCCATTATACAGATGTGGAAGTTGAGAGTCACAAGATTTAAGTAACTTAGCCAAGATCAGCCATCTGGTCAGTGTCTGGGCAGAAATGCCAAGACAGACTTGACTCTACTATCTGGCTCTTTCTACTACCCCATAGTTGCCTTTGGAAAATTAATAAACTGAAATATCAATACTTGGGGTGTGGATGGGTATTGTTTCATGTGTGGACAATAAATTTACTTAGTTGATGGCAGCCGAATGTAACAATGAGCACTGCTTTTCTTCCCAGTGAAACTTACCATATGGACTGCCATGATGGGATGTGTGCTTGGATGGGTGTTCCAGTTATCCTGGTGGATTTGGGCAGGTTCATTCGGGCCCAGAAATCTGTCAGCGTGAGTTTGCAGGGTCTGGGCCTTCGGTCTCCTGGGGGTCTACTCTGGGGACAGAAGGACAGAAGGACACCAGATGGGGAGGGAGGTATCTTGAGTATCTGACTTTAGAGTTTCATTTGGTATGTGTGTAAACAAATGGGAAGTTCTCACCACTACACACCAGACATAGTTTGGGAACTCTTTTTCTACAAAAGCCAAATCCTAGCTATCTTTCTCTCATCCCTTCTCTCTTCTGGTTTCTTGTAAACATTAAGGCAGGTGTCTTCATCATTTCAGGCTGTTATAACAAAATTACTATAGACTGTGTGGCTTAAAAACAACAAACATTTATTTCTTACAGTTCTGGAGGCTGAGAAGTCCAAGATCAACGGGCCAGCAGATTCAGTGTCTGGTGAGAGCCCGTTTCCTGCTTCATAGACAGCCATCTTCTCACTGTGTTCTCACATGGTGGAGAGCAAGGAGAAGAAAACTCCCATGTCTCATCTTATAAGGGCACTAATCGCATTTATGAGGGTTCCACCTTCAAGACTTAATTATTTCTCAAAGACTCTGTCTCTTAACACCATCACATTGGGGGTTAGGATTTCAACATATGAATTTGGGAATACGAACGTTCAGTCCATAACAGCAGAGTTTCCCAATGTGTGTTGTGAGGATGACTGCAAGTATGCTTGAAAAAATGTTAGGGGTACCCTGATGAACATTTCTTTAATAGTTATGCACTTAATTTTAAAAAAAATGTATTAAAAAAATACATAGCAGCTCATTAAACAGTGACTTTCAGCACTATTATATTGCTTGAGAGGAGGCTTACTTAAAGTAAAAAAGTAAACAATATAAAGAAAAACGTTTAAAAAATAATAAACTAGGGTATGCAAAAATCCCGAAGGTGGCTTGTGAATAAGGGAAGTTTGGGCAACACTGCTTAAAAGATGATCTCTCTTTCCCTTTGCTCTCATTCTGCACTGCCAGCCCAATCTGCTACTCCAGCACAATGCCTTCATGGTCTTCCTGCCTGGAACCCTGCTCCTCTCTTGCCTTTTAAATCCACCACCTCTCTGCCCCAGAGCTTGATACAGTGCCCAGCACAGAGTAGGAAGTTCAGCTGGGATCCTCAGTTTCTCTGCTTGTAAGATAGCAAGCAGGCCAACCTGTGGCCTGCCCCTGGGCTCTGCCTCCCAGCAGTAAATTCTGGGATCCAGGGCTCTCAAAGCCTGATCTTCTGCTAAGAGAAGGAAATAGGGGACAGAAATAGAACAAGAAATCTTGAACACAGATAAAAGGCTTTTTGATATTTGCATGAAATATGCTTCTTAAAGAGGAACTATTTTTATAGTATTATCTATAAGAGATTATAGGCAAAAATTAATTTTCTAAGTCTTTATAGTTAAAACAGTCTGTGCACAGAAGGAATTTAAATTCCTCTTTTAATAAAAAACCGTGCATTGTCCTGCAGGCAAAAGGCTAGGTTTTTTTTTTTTTTTTTATGTGATTATTTTGCAATTTCTGAGGCTAAGAGAAATTTGTAAAATGCTATAAAGACTGCTGTGCTTACCTCACTGCATTCCAGACTGTGTCTATGCTTCCTCATAAAGGATTATTTGGGGGAGGGGAGAGGGCAGGAATATTACAATACAGCAATTCAATAAAGTATTGTAAAACCATAAAATACAGCAAGGACAGGAATTAAAGCTTTCTAAGTGAAGGATTTAAGAGACAGGCGAGGCAAGTCTAACTGAAGGAACTAAATGAATAGTCCAGTAATTGAGCTTAGAACTAACTGAGGGGTGATCCAAAGGCATTTGAAGTGTTAATTTATTAAATAACCCTTTGCTTTCATGGCTTACAATAAAAAATATTTGTGGTCAGGAAAGTTAGGAGACAGGAAGCTGAAGTCTTCTAAACCCATTTCTATGCTTGGAATGAAACCAAACCTTTATCCAATCATAAACCTTATGTGTTTATCTGCAAAGGAGTGGAGAGGGAGAGAGGGTAGCAGTATTTGATTTCTATTTAAAGTACCTCTTTTTGCCCTGGATTTTGGTCCTAATGGGGTGTCTTCGTGCAGCTGAGAGGAGACCGCTGTTTCCCCTGCCTCTCTCCTACCTTGATCCATAGCACTCACCCTCTGAGCTGATGTGCATGCATTGGCTCAGTTTCCCTGCTTTGGAGAAAATTCACAGGGAAGTAGGGAATGGTTTAATGATCAAAGCTGAACTTGATCTGTATCAAAAGTATCCTTTCTATCCTGGAAATCTGAGCCACTTGAAAATAGTTTAGATCCAAGAGAGAGACTACCCAACTGTCCACACAGGCCAGCTTGAAAGGAGACTGGGGCGGATCACCAAACATGACCTGTCTTTAACATGATTGCCTGAGAACAGTGTGTTTGAGAGCAAGCTACTGCACTTAGGCTCCTTCCAATGGTGCTGCATCTAGTCTCATTAAAAAGAAAAAAATTAATGGGGAACACCCCCAAGGACTGGGACAAAAGTATAAATTTCTAATATGACTGGATATTTCTGTTATCTTATTTGATGGATGAAGAAACTGAGACCAGGCAGTGAACTGCTTTGTCGTGGTATATACCCACTGAAGAGTGAGAGTCCTGGTTGATAGCAGAGTGATCTTGAGCAAGTGACTTGATCTTTCTAGACCTCAGTTTCCTCATTCTTCCATCCTTAAAATGGGGGTAAATGATAGTTTACACTTCTGTGGTCATTTATAAATGTCTAATTTTTTGATTCCCAGTCCAGGCCTGAATGTGGTATAATTTTGCCTTCTTTACAAGGTGCTACCTCTTTTTATAAAGCTTGGAGAAAGAATGTTTGTGGTTTGTTATAATCTGCTTACTCATTACCTAATGACATTCTGGGACAATGTTGGCGAGAGGTGACATAGGAATAAAAAGGGTAGTTAAGAAACTTAAATTTGCCAAGTGCCTACTGTGTATCAGGCACTTTACATATATCGTTTAATTTGATTCCTGCAAAAATATAAAGGAATTTTAGGAGATGGGAATTATTATTCTCATTCTCAATTGGAGATATTGAGCTCCAATAATTTACATGATATAACTGAATAGACACAGCCAGGGCCAGTCCAGGTATCAAACTGGAGTTGGTCTTGTCTCTAAAATCAAAGTCTTTCCCATCTTTTGTGCATTGCCTTCAATGGTAGAATGGTGGTGCGTGGTGGAAGGCGAGAAGACCTTACAGGGAGGCTAGGTATGATTATCCTGGGACATCAGGCACTGCTCAAGTGTCATGAGACTTCCTCTTGATTAGACACCAAGAAAAGTACATTGTGAATCAGAGCTCCTGACATACAAGGAACATCCAGAATCCCTGTTCAGGTCCTGAAGGAGATGCCCTGGAAGTTGCATGGACCATGTACACATATGGCGGCGATTTACTGAGCACCACTTACATGACTGGTTTAGATGATTTACGGGCATGACTCTCATTTAATTCTCACACTAGCCCAATGCTGTGGAAGTTATAGTAAATTAAGGCCTATACACATTAAGGGAATTGCAGGGCCAAGATTTGAGGTGGTGATTTTAGTTATTTCATTCCATTACCTTCGAACAGTGTGAAGAAAGAGCCTGTGGTGGGAAGGAGATAGCACAGTGCTCAGGAAGCCTGTGTCTCCAGTTTGATCTTTTGGGCCAGTTGGATTTGCCTAGAGGGAAACTCCTTTCAACAGTTACTGGTGCTTTTTTCCATTTTGCTGGAACACAGCACATCAGCCATAGTCCAGGGGATCTTTGAGAGACTGGGGAGGTTTGGGCAGGACTTGGTGACAACCACCACTTCTGTGCAGTGAGTGAACTTTGGAATCAGTCACTCTCGACTTGAGTCCTGCTTTGCTTCTATCTAGCTACTTATAAAGAGTGATTTGCCGAATGGTTCTAAGCCAATTTCCTTTATAGTCAATACTACTACTAATAATATTTACTTGCCTTATGGACTTGTTTTAAGATCAAATGAGAATATGTTCATAAAAAAAAAAATAGCAAACTGGAGGTAGAATCCAGCTCATGAGTGACCTGAAAGGTGTTTTAAAATGTCCTAAGTAGTTGTCAACTTTTAAAAATTATGAACTATCATCGAAACATCTACCTACCTACCTACCTATCATCTTTCTTCATCCTTTCCTTCCTCAAATATTAAACCCATGATGTAAAGATTTTCTCTAAAAATTCAGGAGATCTGGTAGTACAGGACCCTTGTTTCTATGATGTAAAAATCAAATCAAGATAAACAGCAGCCACTACCTTAGAAAGAGCACGTATGTTCCAGTTTGCCTCAGTCCCCTGCACCCCCCACTGTCTTCTTTGTTTATCTGGTCCCTGTAGACTTTACAGTGTAGAGTCTGGCATATAGTAGCAGCGTTGTTTTCGATGTAGAGTAATATGCGGAAAGTAGCAGATTTAGGATTTGAACCCTGTCAGACTGACTCCAGGGCCAGCAGGATTAATCATGCTACTCTCTGGCCTCACTACTCCGAGTGTGGTCTACAGAACAGCAGTCCAGCATCACCTGGAGCTTGTTAGGCAGATTCTCGGCCCCACTCTGGACCTACTGAATCAGAATCTGCATTTTAACAAGCTCTGTAGGTGATTCATATGCTCATTAAAGTTTGAGAAACACTGCTCTATAACTCTTATTATTAACTGAATATTTGGACCCTCAAGTGTTACAGAAAAGGCCATTGTATTAAATGGAAGACATCCGGGGAACTGAGAATAGAATTCAAGTATATTTGCTTTGTGACTATGATCAAGTCTATTCTGGATCTCATCATCTTTCTCTGTAAAATGAGAGGATCAAGCAATATTTATACTTTGCAATTCATAGGAACACTTACTAGCAGTGTGACCTCTGAGCAAGTACCTCCAACACACTGTTGGGTGCCAAGGCTACAAAGTCCAATGAGGCATAGGCAGCACATGCCTGTCTTCTGGGGCCTCTGAGTTCAGGATGCTAGAGATGAATGAACACTTATAGCACTTATGACAAATGCATATCCAGGTCATACGTGAAGCTAATACTCTGATCCCAAAACAGCATCCAAGATGTACTCGAATGGTCCCCACAGTCCTGACCAAGGTAAAAGAGCCCCCATGTGTGTCTGAGCAACCCCTTAGCACAGAACACACATGAAGAAATGGACCTGCCATGTTTATATCCTGGCAGTTGGGTGCCACCCCAGGGGAAAAAGTATGTTGGACCGACACTGGGTAAACATTTAGATCTTGCAGACCTTTATTTATTAACATTTATCCTGAGGGGAGAGTGCTTTATAATTTTATTTAAAAAATAAAATAAAATAAGGCCTCTAAGCTAGCAATGAATTATAGATTGTGCTAATTTGGTTCAATTATTTTGCTCATTATGGACAGAAACACAAGTGACATTACAGATCCAGGACTGAGAAATCAAGTCCCAGATTACTTGTGTGAAAATACAAGTGGGATTTAAAAATGTATCAAATAACTAGCTGTCACACCTGATTAATACCGCCAGATCTAAGAGAAGCGGCTGTTCTATCTTTTAAAATGTCATTAAAATATCAAAAATAAAGAGTTCACGTAATTAAAGAAACATTACTTTGTTCACACAGCCTGAAAAAATGTGATTAGGCAGCAGTTTTGAAATGGTGATATTCAATCAGGTAGGCATTTGTACACCAGCTTGGAGCAGATACTGCTGGTTATGTAAAATGTTGCCTCATTATGTGCTGCGTTAGGACAGTCGCCAGGGAAAGAGAGACGCGGAGCTGGGGGCACATGGTTCACTTACTCAGAAGTCAGTCGCAAGAGTGGAGTTTTTTTTGTTTCAAAGCCCAAATAGCCCTGTTTTATCAAATAAGCTATCTGGGTTACATTTCCTGTCAGCAAAGCAACAGGATCCACGTTGACGCTTGAGTTCCAAATAAGACTGAT
Organism: Pteropus medius; assembly: GCF_902729225.1. Lineage (NCBI taxonomy): Eukaryota > Metazoa > Chordata > Mammalia > Chiroptera > Pteropodidae > Pteropus > Pteropus medius. The sequence continues at coordinate 38,244,118 of NW_024344378.1, read as the reverse complement.
TTAGTTATTTTGTCACTAAACACAAGTTAAATTTCCATTCAACAAAAACAAGAATAATTGGTTTGGTTTTAGAAAGACAAGCAATCATTTTTCATTAGCTTATGAGGGAATGAGCATGCTGTTGGCTGCTAATGTATGCTTGCATGATGCCGGGGGATGGGCATGCAAACTCCAGTTAGCAATCATTTTCTGTGAAATAACAGTGGGGGCTCCATATATAACTGGGTCTCTTAACCCACATATCTATGTTGGCTCAAGTCACTTGGCAAAAATAAATTCCTATTTGTTGTGTCTTGTTCAAGTCGGGCGCTCAATAAATGTTGGTTAAATTAATTTGCAGAAATATGAGTAGAAACTGGTGTAAGGAAACACCATTTTCATGTAGTTTGTGGGCTGCACAATTTAGCCTTGGAAGTAGAAGATGACAAAAATACTGATGCTTCATAATTGAAGGCCTGGTCAGAGGGTACAGCCAACCTTGTCCAGGTCATGTGTTTCTGGAGAGAATGCACCAGAGATTTTTCATAGTCTTTGAGTATTCCAGCACTGATCAATAAACCTGCTATTCTTGGTGTGTGCGAGATTTCGTGAGGAATATTTACTTAAGCAGTACATCTACCCAGTGCCAAAACAACTGGTTAAAAAGTGAAAACTCAGTCAAACAAGTGGTATGACCATGATTTCCCTGAATTCAAGAGTGGTTTTGAGTCTCAGATAGGACCAGTGATGGCGGCCAGGCATTGATTGGTGGCTTCCTGGATGGAGTAAGAAATACTCAGCTCAGCCCTAGCCCCAGAGTTCAGGTCAATCCTTGACTGTGCCTAAAGGGAGCTGTAATTCAAGTTAGGCGAGCGCATGGACATTGGAAGGCCAGCCTACTAGACTGGTGGTGTCCAAAGAGGAGTGTGGGAAGAAAATATTAAAACTGTATATTAAATTTTGGTCTCAACCTTTTTGTTCTCTGTGTGTCTATGTGTGTGTATATTTTATAGCATACATATGTGAAAATGAAGCAAGTATAAAATTTATAAACAAGTAAATATATGTTTATCAGAGATGCATGTTCAAGAATTTTTCTAATAATGGAATGAAACAATCAAAAAAGGCTTAGAGATGTTATACTTGGTCAAGCTCTGAGAAGGCAGTGATGATGTCAGTTTTATTCATCTCTGTATACCCCGTTTCTAGCACAGCATTCAGAAGGTGGTTTTTATATTGTAAGCTCCAAGAGAACAGGCTCTCCTGTTTTTGTTTAATATTGTGTTCCAAGTGCCTAGGACAGTCCTTGGAATTTAGTAGGTTCTCAAAAAAAAACACATTTAAAAAAAATGAATGCCCATTAGATAAGTCAGTTGTCCTAATCCAAAATTTGTCAAGCTTTCCTGACACGATTGTAAGATCTTTAGAAGCATTTTGGACATTTTGAACGATTTATTTGTCCACATGTTTGAAATCGAAGGTAGGAAGTGGTCATGACCTGCATACTGCCAGGATTCCCCCTTCTCTTTAAATTGTAAACCTGACTTATTTTTAAAGTAATCCTCATTGATCAATGCCCAGACATAAATTAGGGAATTAATTTGCTTTTCAAAATTAAGATTCCTCACTTTGCAGCAGGATCACAATAAAATCCCTTTAAATAAAGACTGTATACAATAAAATTTGACTACTAAAAAGTAATGAGTGCTCACATTTTTAGGATTACATACTCTTCCATATTGTCTGAGAGTTGTCTAGTGTAATTGTATACCTTGAGTGGACACTGGAGCAGAATAATCCATAGAGGTTATTTAAAAATCTCATGGTAAAGTATACAGATTGTGTGTGTGTGTGTGTGTGTGTGTGTGTGTGTGTGTGTGTGTGAGAGAGAGAGAGAGAGAGAGAGAGAGAATGTGTGTGCCTTTCGCCTTATCCACATTGTGCCAGGTTTTTAACCTCATGACTGAGAATAGCAAAGTATAGAATTAGGAAATCTCAAATTCAAATCTTAGCTGTGCTGTTTATTAGCTATAATTTGCCTAATGTGATGTTTTGGAGTCTTAATTTACCATAATTATTTCCAATAATACTTCCTTTATAGTCACATAAATTAAGACTGTTGGTTTGCAAGTTATAGAAACCTAATTCTGACTGACTTAAGTAAGTAAAGGGAGTCAATTTGCTCATGCAAAAGGCAAGTCCAGATTAGAGGAGTGGCTTCAAGCCCAGCTTAGTCTAGGGCTTATTCAGCATCATCATGACTCACATCTTCCCTCTTTTGGCTCTACCTACCTCTTTGTTGGAGTCATTCAGAGGCTCGGGTGGGGTAAGTTGGCTGGCAGTACATTTTAAGAGGAAGAGAATTTATGTCTGTTTTAGCAGCCCAGCTACCTGTTTCTTTGCCTCTCATTGGCTCATTTGGTCACGTGCTCATCCCTGAAACAATTACTGTGGCCAAGGGAATGTGATATGTTATTTGACTTTAGTCTTAGTCATATGCACCTTCACTGCTGTGTGCTGTTAGCACCCCTCACTCCACTAAATCACTTGGTTCTGAAGCAGGGGATGAGTGGTCCTACAGAGATAATTTAGAGTTGCAAGATGAAGGAAGAGTGAATGCTAGAAGGTGACAAAAATAACAGTTGTCACCATGGCCAGTTTGTGGAAAGATTAAATGAGATCATATATGTGAAAATGCACAACATGTAGACAATTAGTAAACCATCAAAAGTAGATGATCAGATTAATTAAATCTCAAGAAATGAGTCAGAAGTAATGTAGAACAAGTTTCAGATTAAGCTTATAAGGAAGCTTACTTACTTGGAAAAAATTAGTTGAGTTCACTAGACATTTCTTCAGCATCTTTGATATGTCAAGTGTTATGTATAGGCCTATGGGTACTGTAATTTAAGAGTCGGTCTCTGCATTGGATTTTCTTAGAGTCTAACAAGAGATGCAAATGTGTATGCTATTTCAACACAATGTGCAAAGTGTTTGATGGATATATGCTCAGGGGTCTGTGGGAGCACCAGGGAGGGGCTGCTAACCCAGCCTGGGGGAAAGGAAATGGAAGGTTTACCCAAGGATAATTTCCTGATCAGCATTTTGACCAATTAATACTAACTATCCTGGTGAAGAAAGAAGGTGGGGAAAAGATTTTTTCTGGGTAGTAGAATGGCATAGGTAGAGGTAATAACAAATAACTAGAAAACGCACAGTGTGACTGCTGAAGGCAGAAGTGGGGGCTGGGAGCATATATGGTGTGTAAAGCTGGAGGCTGAGAGTGGCAGGTGATGAGACCGAAGACATGCTCACTGGGGCCCGATCACTAAAGACACCTTATTGCATATAATGGAGACTGGGCATTGTCCTTTGGTTATGGGAGGCTACTGAATGGCTTGAAAGCAGGAGAGTGACACAATCCAATTGGAATTTTTGAAAGATTACTCTGATTGGAGGTGGTGAATGGATACAGATTGACTCAGATGGACTTTAGAAAGCCCAGGGAAGGTGCAGTTGCACAGGTCCGGGACAGACATGTGGAAGGAGCCCTGGGAGTAGATGTGGAGGGGGAAGAGACAGAGGGCAAGAAGGGAGGGGTTCAGGTAGCAGGACTCAATGATTAGTCAGATGTGTGACGCTGCAGTGGGGGGAGGAGTCAAATGTATGACAAATATTGTGGTGGATATGAACCTGTTCTTTTGTGATAAAAGGTAAAAAGAAAAGCAAACAAACTGAAATTGGAGCAGTCCATTAAAAAGGAAATGGTTGAATATATGATAGTACTTCCATATGGTAGGCTAAACTTACTCCGCAGGAGTCAAAAATAATGTTTTTATAGAAATTTAATGGTTGAAAATATGCCTATGATATATAAAGTGAAAAAAGCAGGCTATAAAACAGAATAGCATTATGATCCCAATGTATGTAGAGTTAGTTATTGAAACATCTGTATTATATAATTCCAGATGATTTATAGCACATTGTGAATTGTTCTCTTTTATCTCGGAAACAAGGAAGCATTTCTGTATTTTCCATTTTTAAAAACAATGAACTTGTAATATTTTTTACAATTAGAAGAATATAAATGGTACGTTATAAAAGAAAACCAAAACAGACATTCCTGATAGATGCCGACTTTGCAGGAAAGAGGTTCCCAGAGAAAGTGGGGAACTGGGTTCGGGGCTCACACCTAGAGTATGGACAAGGAGTGGACACTTGGCCTATTGTATGAGTGGTGAGAATGGTCATTCACACTGTGGCTTTTGAAGTGGGAGATTAGGAAAGACTGAAGCCTGAAGTATCTACCCTACTGATGCCTGAAGTCTACCACTTGCTATTCCTCAAGCAAGAGACCATACCCAAGGCCCTGAATCAGGAGAGGTGGATGTGAAGCCTCATCCTGTGGTTTATAAGCTATGGAATCATGGGCCAGTCACTTATCTCCTCCAAACCTCAGTTTTCTCATTTCTAGAATGGGGTGAATACTACCTTCCCTGCCTAACTCACAGGTTTGCTGTGGGTTTCAAGAGATAATATGAAAGGGCTTCCTTAAGGATAAAATATTATCCACCCCTCAGCTTTTATTACCTTTGTCCTGTGATATTTTTTAGCTCCGTACCACTTCCTCTCCCCACGATGGCCTCCCACCCCATGGTGGGATACTTATAGACTCATTCATTGTGAATAAGTTTACAAACAATCCATGAATGTATTTACCCACATCCCTCCCTTACTCCCCATACCAACAACTATAGAGTGTATTACATTTTCCTGGTGAGAAGCATGGAGAAATATGTCTGCTTTTTTCTCATTTCCCCCAGTGATGTCTGCTTGCCTACACCTCACCTTTGGTTTAATGCACCAGAGACTGTAAAATTTAAAAGGTCACGTGACATCAAACAAAGGGGCATCTTGAGATGAGCTCTGGGTAAAAGGCCTTTTTTAGCTTATGAATATGTGGGTAGCTTATATTATTTTTTAAAAGCATGCCCACAAAAGTGTGACTAGAGGCAGGTGCTTCAGGGAAAGCAATCTGCAGGAAGAGAAGTTGCTCAAGACTTTTCTGACCACAGACAAAACAGCCACCACCTCCACCCATGAGAGTTGCCTTTGATTTCTTTTTGGGATTTTATTGAGGAACTACAATTTTATTGGGAAGGAAGAACACAGATCACAGTGTGAAGGGGACTGCCTTGAGTTGTACCTGGACAAGTATCCATAGTGGTTCTGGAAAAGAAAGCCAATTCAACAGGGAGAAAAGTGGCCACTCTTGGCTTCCATGAAATGTTAGTTTACACTCTAGACTAAGTTGATTCGCTTTTAACAGCTTTTGCTGCATTGCATAGATTGTGAATGTGATATTTGTGGGAATTTAGACCTCGTGTCTCGCCCTCAGGGATTCACATGGGCATTTTGGAGTCCTGAGAGTCTCAGCTCTCATAAATGGGATTGGTGGTATAGCCTTGGTGACAGGCTAGAAATCGGGCATCTTATAAGTATTTGGAAGAGTCAACTTATTTGATGCAGGAACCACAGATTAAAAAAAAAAAGACTCACATTTTAGTGGCCTAGGAATTCCTTGAATTTCAGATTATTAGATCCTCTGGAATGGTTTCAAATCTTTGATGCAATTCAGGCATCAAGATTTTGTTTCACTGCATTATTTTCTTTTTTCTAAGCTCGAATCGGTTTCTCTTCAAGTTTTCCCCATTTAGGTAACTGCTACCATCACCCAGCCAGTTACTCAAAACCTTGAAGTCATTCATACTGCCTCTCTTTCCTTCTCGCTCCACATCCAACCCACCTGCATTGGCTCTCTATCCTGAATCTGACTACTTTTTCTGATCTTCACTGGTTCTACGCTAGTTCAAGCCATTATCGGCTCTTTCCTAGAACACTGGGTTAGCTTCCTTACAGTTTACTCGATTCTCTTCTTAACTGCCAATAGTCTGCTGTTCACACAGCAGCCAAGGTGATGTTTAGAAAAACATCCAGAGACGATGTGTGTCCTTCCCCTCTCAGAACCCTTCAACAACTGTGTCTCAGTGCAACTAAGAGTGGATGAGAAAAGTTTCTCTTTATAAATATGTTTCTGCTAATAAACAAAGAAGAAATGATAGAATGAGAAAATTAACATTTAAAAGTCCTCTAGTGGAAAAATAAAGCTAGGTAACAATCACCGATGGCTGCTAATTTCAGAGACACCCTGACGTAATGTGTGGCTGTACATATTACTACCTATGAAGTCTTCTTGCTCAAATATTAAACCCAAATCCAATCTAGATTCTAAATCTAACTGTCAATTTATAGGAAATACAAAGGATAGAGGTATATAATAAGTGATACAATGGGCAAGCATTTAGCAAAATCCAGACTCTGGCAAAAGCTTCAGACAAGTAACTTGGGTACTTTAATAAACAAACAGCAAACGGCGGAGGAAAGACATGTACCTGTTTGCCTAGGATTTTCCTGGTTTTAGCACTGAAAGTCTAGCTTCTTGGAAACCCCCTAATCCCAGGCAAACTGGGACTGTTGGTCACCCTTGTAATAGTGAAGGGGGTAGGGAGGGGTAGGGATCAGGGCCCTATAGATTAAAAGAGGTGTAAGAGACAGACATATGGACTTTATTTGGGTCTTACTTAAATAAAAATTGTGATGGAGAGGAACCATGACTATGATTGATGATATTAAGGAATTATTATTTATTTTTAGATATGTTATGATATTATAGTCATGCTTTTTTAAAGAATAGTTATCTTTTAGAGATATATGCTGAAATATTTATATATAAAATGACATGATGTCTAAGATTTCTTTCTATGTAATCCCAGGGTTTGGGACATGGGTTTAGATGGAATTAGGCCATCTGAATTGACAATTGTGGCAGCAGGTTGATGAGACTACGGGGATTTGTTATGATTTTTTCTTTAGTTTTGTAAATGTTTGAAATTTTCTGTCCTAAGACGTCAACATGCAGACAAACAAACCAAAACTTTCTTCGCACTCAGAAGACCGCTCAAACTCTAGCATGGCCTACAGAATTCCTAGTAGTCTGGCTCCTACTGCCTTCTCCCTTGCCCCCACCCTACCCCACTACTTCCCACATTGGCCCTTTGGCTGCTCTTCAAGCCCCAGGCTTGTGCCCCTGGGCTTTGGTGTTTCCTCTTCTCTCTGTCTGAGGCTTCTCAGCACACCTCACCTCTGCAGGTCTCTGCTCAAATGACTCTTCTTTCGTGACCAATCTACAGAACATTATCTTTCCCTAAACTCCCACTTGTATTGACTATGTTTTTTATTTTCTGTATTTTAAGATGCTTTGACGTCTTGAGGCCTTGTGGACCTGGAGAGGAACTGCCCCTCCCAGGGTTAGCTAAATCCTAGAGCTAGCACAGAAATTGCCCTCAGCACTAGCATGCCTTATAAATAAATGCAAAACAACCCATTCTGCATGCTATCCCCATCCACCTCCTTTCATCAAGCCCTGTAGGCCCAGACTCTGTCCCCCTACTTTAAATCACCCCAGGGCCATGTACTAGTGACCACCCTTATAGCCCAGAGCCAACCAAAATTATTCAAACTGTCTAATCCTAATACCTACACAGCTGCTTACCTTGCCTCACCCATTTCTTCCCACTAAAACCACAACGACGGGCTTTTGCCACTCCTTCCCCTCACTCCTTCTGCCTCCTGACTGACCCTGGTGCCTCCCGTGTGGTTCTGCGTGGTATGTTGCACCCCCTCCTCTTAATATGAGTAATAAACTACCTTTTCAATGACAACCATCTCTTGATATGTTGGCGTCACCATTCCTGAATAAAAACAGAATTCCACGTACATTTTAAAACATCAACCCTTGTCCTCTTTCTCCTTATTCTCTTTACTTCTCTCTGGAGCCCTTATCACTACCCAAAAGCATGACTGTATGTGTATTAATTTATTATTTATCTCTATAGGTCCTTGAGAGTAGGACACCAAAGACTCCAAAAGCATGACCATATGTTTGTTTATTTATATATTACGTGTCTCTGTAGGTCCGGTTAACTCCTTGATCCCCAGAACCTAGCGTGGTATTTGCTACGTGGTATTTACTCAGTAAAGAGTTGTGAAGCGAGTGAGAGAATAAGCCCCGTTTGCCACCTGGGTAAGTGGAGGTTTGGGAGGGGGAAAGTGCACTGCAGATTTTGTGATGTCTGCCATAGTTATCATGGAAGGTTTTCTCTTTTCCAATGCCAGGACAGGGAAGGTATGATCTCTAATTGATCTTCTAGAACAAGGACTATACTTCAAGAAAATAAACTTCAGTTATAGAAGGCATAAAACAATTGTGAACTTTAGATGAGATATAAATGGTTGTGACATTGCTTGGCACATGGCGAACACCCAATATATGATAGTTCTTTTTATTTTTTTCAAGGCAGAACTACTTATTAGATTATTAGAAAATTTTTTCCTTCTATAATTGAAGTTTATTTTCTTGAAGTATAGTCCTTGTTCTAGAAGATCAAATAAGTATACTATCTAATGCTATCTTTAACAGACTAATGGTGGCTTTCTAGAGACCAGTGCTCAGAAAGATTGTAATGCCTTCTCCAGCAGGAGAGTAATACAAGATGACTTTTTGATGACTTTTTGATATTGGGAATTGAGGAGGATGTAGGAGTTTAGAGAGTGAAAACATTTGTGATTCATTTGCTATTTCTGCCTATTTTTCCAGTTAGAATCCAATAGAATGTTTCTATTCTCTCATGTCCCCCTAAGTCTTCTCATTTCATGAGCTCTACACCCAATACTCATAATATTTTTCCTGTTCTGTTGCTGACTGGCCGTTCTCACATCAATAGTGCTCCTCTTACTTGGAGAGCAGGCACAAGCGCTGAGTGGCTGTCAAAAAGCCCTTGCTTTTTAACCAATTTGCCAAATTCAACAATGACTTATTGAAAGCAAAATATGAATAAGGAAAGGCAGGTCTCACTTTTTAGTGCTAACAGAGTGACAATTGCAATTTGAATAAGGAAACATGAAGCTTCAAAACAGACTCAAGCACAAAAAACACAGAAACATTAGGGTCTTTTGGGGTAGGCTCCAACACTGTACTTGCCTTAATAGCCCCGAGGGGCTTTATTATATGATATCAGATACAGTAATTGGTGTGCACAAAGTTGCCTAACTCATCAGGAAAACAATACATCATAATCATTACACTCTGTTTAAGAAAACAAGAAAGTCTATAATGCTCTTTACAGAAGATATCAATGATTAATTAAAATAAGGAAGTATTGCTGAAAAGAAGGACTCTGAAAATTTTATTATTTGAAAGACTGCATTCTTTAATGATATCATATAATTATAAATGCTTTAAACTCCAACCATATTTAGGTGACGGGTAGCATTTAAAAGTAGAAACTATTCAGTGCTATAGAGAGATTATAAATTACATAGAATAGAAATAAATATTGGGGGAAATGAAGGGTTCATTAGGAGATGGTATAGGTCCATTGAATTTTGTTTCTACAAGTGTTTACCAAGCATATTTCATATGCCAGACACTGTATTGGGCCCTGGGGGTACCAAAGGAATGAGACGTGGTTACTTGCTTAGGGAGTTCACAGTCGAGCTGAAGAGGCCAACGTGTTAAAAATAACTATAGCACAAATGAAGGGAAATAATTCTGCCTAGCAAGGGATAAAGGGTGTGGCAGGGAAAGTTGAGAGGAGACATAATATTTGAATAGGGCACTGATGGATAAGTAGGGATCTGCTGTTGTTCAGATAAGCAAAAGAAAAGACATCATCTCCAAGGAGCCCCAATTTTTTTCCGTGGTTTAGACTCACCCTCAGCCATTTCACCATTTAAAAGGAATGAAGAGCTCAAAGAGAACTTTATTGGGGAAAAAAATAGATTTTGAGAATGCCTGTAGGAAGAAAGAAAATATTGGAGGTGAGTCTGAAGCAAAAGGATGGAGAAAACCTAAAAACATTTAAAGAAAGGAAAAAGCTAGAGAGAGAGTTGAATTTACATGGTGGAATTAAATACGTGCTTAGACCAAGTCAGAAGAAACACATTTTAGTGAGTTCCGAGCCTTGACCACTATGATATAATCTTTGATATGATCTTATGATATGTTGCAAATCATGCCACCTACTTCCTCAGTTATTTAATAAGGGGCTGACCCAGTGTGTTATTGAGTTTCTTTCTAGATCCAAAATATCCCAATGTTCTGCAAGATTAGGTAGCTTGGACAGAGATGGCACCTAAAACATAGTAGGTGCTCCATAAATTCAAAGAAATGAATTTATGACCTTTTCTTTAAGAGATGGAAGCAACTTGTGGAGTCTTGTGAAAGGAATTGAAATGACAATCACACAAGTGTCAGATTTTGCAAGTGGCTGATATTTTGTAAATGGACTGGGAGTTGGAACTCAAAAAGAGATGACTATCAACGAGATGATGACACTAAAGATAAGACAAAGGGAGATACCTGAGAACTTACTGACCGGGGGTGGCCAGAAGAAAGAAATCAAATGTTGGTAGGAGCGCTGACACTCAGGAGTACTGTTGTGGGACTTCAGGGAAGGGCGATATAGTGTTTAGGTCTCTGTATTAAGACTGTGACCCTGCTTCATGTCCTTGAGTTAGATTAACTTCATGTTGATGATCAAGGGTTCGGTAAACATTCAAAGAGGATGATGAGCCACACATCTACCTTGCCCTGCAGAAAATTTATGGGACTTAGAAGCGAAGCCAGGACAGGCTGTTATGCACCTAATGGAGAACATTACAATTAATGCCAGCCACTTGCCCTTCTAATGTTTTTGAATACATTTTATGTTCTTAACAATTTCTGTAACACCTTGGTAAAAACCTCATTTGATTGGTCCATGGGGATCAGTGACAGTGTGTCATGGAGAGAGTTCCAGAAAACCAATAACTATTTGCAGATTTACAATTTAGCAACAGCATTCAGCGTTCCACCCTCTGAAGCTTCCACAGTTGTCAGAATCAATGGTTTTGTTGGGAATGGATTCCCAGATGCCTGAACGGAAAGAAACAATAGCACAGAAAGACACCTCAGTGCAAGGACAGAAGTGCCTTGAGAAACATCTCATCTTTCTATGATCACAGAGCTTTTGAGGGCATAGAAGTTAAGTAAGGGTACAAATACCAAGGTCAAAGTGAGTAGCAATTACTCTTGAGCACAATGCTCTCATATAAGTACCTGTAATGGGTTTATAAAAAAGGAATTTGAAATATCATTTATCTTTGATATCATCTCAGCTGGTGCTAATGTTGTAAGTTTTTTTTTTTTTTTTTGGTGGGGGGCTATTACATTGAAAATCAAAAAAAGGGTTAAAATTACTCATTGTCACCATTAGTATTAACTAATGTGAAATTAAACATTAAAAATTTAAAATGACATTCCCATTCCATTTCACCTACCAAAGGTAACCACTCAACATTTACTGTGTAGCTTTTCTTAGTTATTTTTAATTTTTTCTGTCTCTATCTATTTATCTATCAATTACAAATGTGTATATATACACACATAGATGGGCTCATTCTACATATGTTAGGTTGAAACTATGAATATATTTCTTATATGTTGACCTATTGGTACATATAAATTTATAACATTTAAAAAAACAGCTGCATAACATTCTATAGTGTGTATCATAATTTCGACCAGTGCCCTACTAGTGGACATTTAAGGTTTGTTTTTCCTAATTTTGTTGTAAACAACACTGTAACAAAATCCATTAATATGATATGTGTGCTTTCATTTCTGTAGGCTAGATTCCTAGAAAGGAATTACAAGGTCAAGGCTGTACACATTAAAAATTTTACCTTCCCCCGCAAAACTTGGGTCAATTAATATTCCCAACATTGGTGTATAAGAGTGCCTATTTCTGTTACCTCTGGCACCATTTAAAGTATAACTCTCAAATTTTTACATTTTTGCCAAATTGAAGGCTGAAAACTAGTACCTCATTAGTGATTTAGCTTGTAAAACCCTGACAGCTAGAAGGTTGAACATTTTTCTGCGTTTATTGTGCATTTCTATTTTCTTTTCTCCTAATTTCCTTTTTAGATAGTTCATCTATATTTCTATTGAGTTATTTGCATTTGAAATTAATTTTTAGGAACTTCTTGTATATTCCTTATTAACTTTTTCTTCCAAAGAAAAGTGACATTCAAAGAAATGTTTAAGTAGCAAAACCTTTTATTCAATCAGACTCTCATGCCAAAGCTCAATAAATACAATAGATAAAAGTGGGGCTGCAGAATGTGGTCTTTAAATACCATTGCTCACTAAAAAGAAACCAGGGCTCTTTGGAAAAATGGCTAATTCCAGATCTGGGGCAGGAAAGTACAAGAAGCACCTAGAACATCTTGAGATACTAGAGAGAAAGTTATCAAAGACTCGAAGGGTCATATAATAAGGACCCAGAGGCCAACTTACATCAGCCTCCCCTGCGCAGAGGTGTGAAAATGTGAGAATCAAGGACACTAACTGCAATGAATTAAAACATAGCACATTGTTTGAATACATGGGTTTATAATGATACTTTAAAAAAAACCAAACCCTTCAATCGATGCTAAGAAACCAACTAATTTTGAAAATTGATAAAGAAATTATTTATCTCACCTTTCCTGTACCTCAAGATATGCAGAAAGCTGATGAGAAGTTTTTGTCACAGAAGTATTCAACCGATAAATAAAATTATTAAAATTAGACTATCACCAATTGAATAAGGGATCTAATGCAATGATTCTGATGAATTCTTAGTGGTTTGTGAATTCTTTTTGAGTCTTTAATAAAATGAGCGATCTAGGCAATGATCATACATGGCTGCTAACAACACAAAGAGCTCAACATCAGCCAAGTATTAAAAGTCTCCCAATGGAACTTTGAAATACTCTTGCCAAAAAATCAAAACCATCTCTGGCTATAACTACCACATTATAGGAAGTACACGCAACAGAGGAGGAACACGTGAAATGATACCATGGAGATACAATCAACAAAATCCAGACTGTACAGAATAAAGAACTTGGTTACTCCAGCAACTTTTAAGATGAGAGAGAGAGAGAGAGAGAGAGAGAGAGAGAGAGAGAGAGAATGTTTTAGAACAAAAGATACTTAAGAGACACACTGATTTCAATGTATGGATCTTATTCTGATCTTGATTTGAAGGTATACCCTTAAAATATATGAGACAGTTGAGGGAATGCTGACACTGTAAATTTAACGATATTACAAAATGAATGTTAACTATTTAGGTAGACTAATGGTATGTCATTATTTTTTTTTTAATTATCTACATCTTAAGAGATACATGCCGATAATATTTACAGATGAAATGAGATGTTGTCTGGGATTTGCTTTAAAAAAATCTGGTCAGTGAGGGTGAAAGTGAGTATGAAAGAAGATTGGCCGTGAGTTGACAGTTGTTGAAACACTGTGAGAGGTATATGGGATTATTGTACTATTCTCTCCACTTTTACATATACTTTGAAATATCTATAAAGAAAGCATGGCTATCTTGTTAAAAAGGAGTTAGGTGTATGCCAATTTCCACTGGCTCACTTACCATCCTCTCAGGTACTGAGACCCCTGGAAAATCTTCTGGCACCACCAGAACAAAGCTCCCTGAAAGCAGAGATTTTTGTTTCCTTTCAACCCTTGCGTTTAAAACAGTGCTTGGCACATACCAGGTCCTTAGTATTTTGTGGAATGAATGAATACTTCTAAACATGACTAGTTTCATCAGAATCACTGGGGGGAATGTGTTACACCACAGTGGCCTCGACATAAGCCCCTGACATTTTGTGCACCACAGATCTCTTCATAGTCTAGAGACTATTGGTACAAACAAACTCACGGCTTGTTTACAAGACTAGAATGTCAGAGATCTGTCTTGCATTGCAGGCTAAGGACCTGACAGCTTTGTGGCCCATTTGGCAAGGCTGATCTAGCCCCCTAGGCCCATGGAGGTCCCGAAATCAGAGGGTATCCCCATCAGATGTGCAGCAGAAATGTAGGCTCCTGGGCCCCACCTCCAGAGATTCGGATTTCTATTCACAGGCACAGGGCCCAGGCAAGCTTTTGGAATGCAAAACTCCACAGGTGATTCTGAGGGCTATAACCACACTTACCCAAATCATTCCCTCAGCCCTGTCCTGGCCTTGGCCCACAGAGCAGTGGTCTAATAACATTCCTATAGGGTCTCTCTTTCGGCAGAAGTTTGGATCACCTTCTCCCATACGGTGCGGGAGGGTTTGCTGTGATGGAGTTGCAGGCCTGTCACCATCTTCCTTGCTTCTCAGCTCAGCTGCAAGTATTTGTTTTCTAAAGTTGAAACATTGTGCTTTCACAGAGTCCTCACTCCATATTCTCAGTAGGCAGTCCTCCTGCCTTAGAGCTCAATTGTCCCGCTTCTTTGTTTTTAACTAGCATTTTTAACTAGTTTCTGGAGGTGGGGCTTCCTGCTGCTACAGTTACTCTCTGGGCTAGTGCTTCCAAGTGGTATTCTCCCTGCAAGTTACCTCAGAGATAAGACTCCTTCATGGCTTGAAGTCTGGCCGATTCTTCCCTGGGCCTTGACCGACTTTTGCTTTCCTATTAAATAACCTTATTGATTAATCAAAACTACTGCTCACAGCTGCTGGTTAATGGATGATGGCTCTGAAGTTTTCCTGAATACAATTATTTATTGCTTTATTGATGTGCTACTTATTACTCTGTTAAGTACCATAGGGTGTTTAATTATGTGAAAGGGAAGTGCAAAGGCAGCTGCTGAAAGCTGGAGTTAAAGAGGCCCAGTACCTGAGTTCCTGACAATGTGTCATAAAACAGCTTTCAAACACATGCACACACAAAGGACAAACCCTATTCTGAAGTTTAACGAGCTCAGAAACAGAACAGTCTTGGGGAGCTGCCTTGCCACTTTGTGGCCTGATATTAGCCATACACGAGCAATGAAATCTCAATGTTATAAATGAAAAGGAGATTTTTCGAGGAGTTTTCATGAATTTTCTATTTATTGATAATGATGGAAATGAAGCCCATTTAAAGGCTAGAGCCAGAGGAGGAGGAGCTGATGGGACTGAAAAATGGCTTCCGTTAGCATGGGGCCGATGTGAGTGGGGAGGTCCAACATGGCTCATAGGCTCTGTGGAATTAGACTCCTTACTCACAGGTAGCCAACTCTTGTGGTGCCAAAAGGTAGCCATATCGCCCCAGGAGAAGCTTTTGAAAGAAACGCAAGTCCCAGACGGTTGGAGTACCCACCGCATTTTGCATCTTGTTCCGTCCCTGTCAACAGGAACGAATCCCTTGCATGGGGCCAATGAGTTCAGTCCCTCAGAAGCTTTGGTGCTTATGTTCGAGTAGCCACTTCACTGCTAAGTCTGAGCTCTGACCTGACAAAGAGGGAGAAATTTCCATTATTTTAATTCTTTAATTAGTTAGAGCTTTTCAAGTTATATTCTGAGCAATCCTAGGATTTCTTATTTCAAAGACAGACAACCTCATTCACTACGTGCTAAGTCGAGGCAGCAGGATCCTTGAGCGTAACGCCTGGGTTGGGGGCCTGGTGCGCAGCCTCCTTGGGAACCCAGCACCCTTCCCCGTCTCCAGCGAGCCCAGGTCTTCCCCACCTGTAGATCGCCTCTGCCTTTGGGATCTCTCTTGTCTTGGGAAGAAACTCCTCTGCAGTTTTGATTTAGGAAGGCGAAAATACCTTTTTATTTATTTTTTCTGTTATTCACCTATAAAATCAGGAACATGCCCTAAATTAATATCTCAGGAAATAATCTCATCACAGAGATATGTATGTCTGTCAACATAAATAATTTTTATGATGGGTCATGTTGTAGTGCAAAGAACTCTCAGTCTAAAGTAAAGAGTTGCAGTCCCCTGCTTCAGCCACTTTTCAGTTGTATGACCTGGAACATCCACTTAAGTTTTCTGAACCTTGCTTCCCTATTAATAAAATGGACAAAACAATAGGTATATCACAGGCTGGCGGGAGGTGTGAGTTGAAACAATAGATGTAAAAAGCCCAGCCCTGTCCCTAACACATGGTGAATGAGCAACTACAAATGTTTCTTTTTTTCCTGATAATACATGTAACATTTGTTCGTTTAGATAAGAAATAGAGATCATGTTTTTACATTCAGTGTATTCCTTTTGGGAATTTTTTTCATGTTGAATATTATAGAGCTTGTATACTCAGAGTAAGGTTAAGTAAAAAGTCAGGATTATAAACTTTCATATAAAATACAGTGTTTCTTGAAAGTATATTTTGCAAACACATACTTACTAAAAGTTTTTAAAAATATTTATGAAATTAGGGTCACGTATTGTATGTAATTATATATCCTACATTTTTATGGAATTATAAACAGGCTGATTTGGGGCAGCTTTGTTTTGTTTTGGAACTTAAATTTTGTTCTCAAGAATTCCTAGAAACTAAGTTTACTCGAGTACATTAAAAAGTTGTTTATAATACTTAAAGCCCGTATTTGTCCCGTGTGATAGGGAATGTCTAAATGAAAATGAGTATGTTTCCATCACTAGCATTCAAGACTCCAGAGATAGCACGGGCAATCAGGATTTGAATCTCAGTTATTCTACTTATTAGGTTTAACTTGACCTTGGAAAAGTTGTTCAACCTCTCTGAGCTTCAGTTTCACATCTGTAAAAGGAGAAACCAATAGCATCTGCCCCAGAAGGATGTTGAGAGGAATATAGGAGATAACCCAGGTAAGTCATTTAGCCCAGTTCCTCACACTGACAGAATAAGCCTCAGTAAAGGAACAGTGAGATAGCAATTGTTATTTGATTCTTAGTTACCCTCAAATGAAAGTGAACTCATTGAGATGCAATCAAGTCAACTGATCACAAACAGGACAATTACTTAAATTTTTTCTCGTTGATTTGGCTGAAATCTTGTGGAACGCTTAGCAATAACAAAATAAGAACACTGGAGAGTGGTGATCACAACTTTCTCTTCACTTGTAGAATATGTTCATGATTCAAATGCACGGTCCAGGGATGTCAATGCTTTGTTGTAAAACATTTTTCCCTCAGGATGCTAAAAGTTAAATTTTATATATATGTATCTCCAATTAGATTTTATTTATATTGTTTTTACCTATTATAATTACATTTCGAATGATATCAAAATGTTATGATGTTGTAGAGGTTATGCAGTGGTTTAAAACCCTCTCTTGTGCATCAGGCAGACCTGGGCTACAGTTCTGAGAAACCTGGGCAAATAACTTATCTTTTGTAAGCCTCAGTTTTATCAGTTTTGAAATAGGAATAATAAAAGGGCATTCATCTTTGTATCCTCTATCATGACTGGTACATAATTAGTGCTCATACGTTCTGATGGAATCATCCTCAGGCTAAGCTTTAGGCTTCTGTTTCCCAGTCTGGTATGGATGAGACCCACCTGGCCTGCTCATCCAGCAACACCCAGTGAGACCCCTGGCTACATGACTTTATTGGTTCAATCGCTCCTGTATAAATTCTACTCTTAGTTCATTTGACATTTTTATAAACACTCCATCCTGAACATGAGCCTACAAGCTCCCTGCTGGACGCTGACTTTCATGCCCACTCTGGCTGTCTGGCCAAGTGTTGATGAGTCAAACCCAGTTTCTTCTGGGAACCTACGTGCAGCTTCTTTACTTCTCTGGATCATTTTGCAGTCTACAACCTAATCCAAACATAAATCAGACTTGGGGGCATTTGGAGAAATGGAGAAGCACTCCCTTGCACGGCAAGAATGCTTTGTAAGTTCAAAATCTTTTCCTGCTCAGAAATGAGATGATACATATAAAAGGACTGTGTAAACTGTAAAGTGCTCAATACACGTGACTTATCCCTTTCACAATGCCTCCTTAGGACCTCACTCTCTGGGCAATGAGCAGAAGGCAATTTTTGTCTTCACTCTTGAGATGGGCAAGTCCTGCACTAGAGAGGCTACATAACTTGCTTGAAGGTACAGGAATAGTTGGTGACACAAGTGGAATTTGAAATCAGAGAACTGACTTTTGAGTCATTAGACTAGCAATGAGTACTTACCATGTGTCAGTTACTATACCAAGCCTTATACCACTTACTTTTCCAGTCTTATTTCATACGTGAAACAGGCATTTACAAATTGAGTAACAGACTCAAAGAAATGAACTAATTTGCTCTAGCTCTCAAAGCTGGAAAGTGGTGAAAGTGGGATTTGAACTTTTGGTCTGTCTGATACCAAGCCTGAGCTCATATTTTATGGTTTCTTGAGAAAAGTTTAAACTGTTCAACATTAAACAGAGCATAAACCATAAATGTGAAGCATTAACAAAATTCATTAATGAATGTCTTATTCTGTTTTTCCTTCCTTCATTCAACAAATATTAAGTCCCTACAATGTCTTAGCTACTGTACTAGATATAACAGAGAACTGCAATTAAACTTCTTAGAAGTTATTGCTGATATTTAGACACCCCATCAAGGGGGCTCGTTAGGTCCTGCCCACAGGCCCTCACCTTGATGACTTTAGAGCATGCCATCCTGCTTAGCAACTGCTACCTCCTGTATTTCTTTGCTTGAGAGCTTCCTTTGGCTACCAAAACCTGCTCCGGCTGCCCATGTGGCCAGCTGCAAGTGCGCTGGATTTAATGTCTCTAAGGAGTGACCTCATCCAAAGACTGATGGCAGCTGGTATATAACTAACCCAGCTCCCATCTCTCTGGGGAGATAATTCTGAGGTGTGTATTCTTCACTGGCTCCCAGGGTCTTTCCACTGAGATTAATTTCCAGTTGCCCATAGTGGTAGCCGGCTTGTTAATACATTTCATGTTGGCTGCCTTCCCCATCCTGTCTTATTTTCCTGTTCCTCTACTGGTGTCTCTTTTGCTTCCCAAATCAACTTCCTACACACAAACATTTGTCTCAAGGCCTACTTTTGAGACAACCCAAATTAAGACAGGGCTCCTAAGGGTTCTTTTGTTCCATCATGAGTGAATATTTTGAATCTTATGAAGACAGGCAGCCATATTTGTCTTAGGAGTTAATTCTTGGTCTAATAGTGGTTTAACTTATTTTTACCTCAACCTCTCCATTACTTATGTGGGGTTGTTGAGAACTGTCACCTACTGTATCCTGGACTCTTAATAGATGTTGAAGAAATAATGTACCCAACTTTCTCCTGAGAGAAAACTTGTCCTTACCTTACAGGGATTTACTTGTGAAGCCTGCTGGGGCAAAGGATACTTAGAGAACAAATACTTGAATATGGTATTCTTTCTTTTTTTCCTGAATCTTACTACATATTTCAAAGGAATCACTTATTGCTCTTGTTGAGAAAGGAGTACATCCCATATTCATGCAGGCTTTTGTTGGGCTTTGTTTGACAAGTCTGACTGGGTGAATCTAGGAGCCATCCTTTTCTCCTTAGAGGGCATTTTTATTTTGCTGTTCAACAAAGGTTATTAAACCTTTACAGAATTTGAACTCCAGGCTAAGTAACATGAAACACACAAAATGGGTAAAAGGCACAGTTCCATGTAAGGGTTCATGGATCTAGGAACAGCAATGGAAATGCCCTTTTTCAGGTTTCATTTTGGTAGTTATACATTGTGTCGTGGAGAACAATCAGAAAATTAAATTGACTTTGGTACATTTGCTTGATTTTAAAAATACAGGCTCAGGGGAAAATGGCCTGTCTACAGAGACTAATAGTTACCAATCTCAAAATAGTTTTTACTTTATATTTACTCAGCCAACAAATATTCTCTTTTGGAGTTTTAACCTAATTTCTGAGTTGCCTGGCCTATCTTTCTCCTCTAACTTAAATGTTCTACTCAAGTCTTTAAGGTCTCAGTTGGTTAATGTTTAATGCTCTCCACAACCAGTGTTTGAGGTTTACACTTTATTGGGTTAACCAAATTTGTAGAGCAAATTAAAAGTGTGCAGGTCTTTGGCAAGCCACGTTTAGATATGTGTTGCTCAGAAACCATGTCCTTGTATAATACTGCATGCCCCAAATAGTTTCAATTAACTGTTCCCCTTTCCTGGCAATATCTGCAGCTCTCTGCGTTGCTTTCGGGGAGCTATTACTTCCTAGATTTACAAATGTCACAGCCTCATACATGTCTGCTTCCGGAAAGCGTGTCACAGCAGAGAGGTCCACTTCTATGTGGAGAGCATCAGCCAAAGGTAACCTATTAAACCAGATTGACCAAAGACCGCAAAAAAGTGCACTTAAGAGGGAGCAGAGGAAGCTGAGAGGGGAGAGTTTGTGTGGGGGAAGAAGTAAGAAATGAAGAGTTGGTATTTTTGTTTTTTAAAAATACACATATTCTAAGAAAATATACAGGTGTAATAATAACACACAGATTAGGTA
This sequence comes from Pteropus medius, assembly GCF_902729225.1. NCBI lineage: Eukaryota > Metazoa > Chordata > Mammalia > Chiroptera > Pteropodidae > Pteropus > Pteropus medius. The sequence goes on along the minus strand of NW_024344378.1, from coordinate 38,223,731 downwards.
AATAGCCATTACTGTAATTTACCTGAAGAAAAATATTATTTCTCTTACCCATGGGTTTAATTCTGGTCTCTTTTTTGAATAAACTGAAAGGGTGGTGTGATATCGCACAACAGTCAGGGTTGGGGAAAGCAAAGCTTGAGTTCCATGTCTGGCTAGATCAGGCTTCCCAGTGCCATGCTGGCCATGCCCCATCCTTAACCTCACCAGGCTGATGTCTGAAGGACAAGAGTTGGCTATAATCTCTGGAGTGCCTTTCGGTTCAGGCATTTTGGGATTCCATCCTATCTTCGGCTCCAATCATAAAATCCTAGGGAGTAGAAGGTGGGATTTACAACAATCTTTTCAAAAGACACAAGTTTCACAAATAATTGCCCAATAGACTACAACTTTAATTTCCCTCCACGAGTGCCTTGATTGTGGCTGGCTACTAACAATTCTTTCTCCACCTTTTCAAGCCAATATTTCCTTTAAGCTCTGCTGACAGGCACTGGTTTTGACGTAGTGCGAGAAGATATTCATAAGGTTTTGAGATTAAATCGGCAGATGAAAATGAAGAATCCCCTAACTTAGGGTCATTGATGGACTTGGGGGTCAGGTTTCCTCTGTCTCCTCAAGGCCACGGAGAGAGTCAGGCCAGGTCCAGAGTGATAGCTGCTTTCCTGGCACATCGGCAGTGGCTGAACACTAATGTGTTTCACAGTTGGATTTATTTTTAATCTACTGTATTAGGAGCACAAATTTAATCAAGAACAAAATGTTACCAATGTTATTTTTTTGTTCCTGCATATGCATATATCCTTAACACTGTATTGCATTCCCTTTTGCGAGAAAGCTCTCCATCTGACATCTGACTTATTTCATAACATTGGTTTTTTTTTTTAAGTGCAAATATATGTGGAGAAAAAAGAGAAACAAGGAGCTGAATTTCCACACAATGCGGCCCCCCGCTTAAAGAAATAACTGCAGTACAGATTTTAACAATTAACATTCCTGCAGTGGATGTCGTTATGGATGGAGCTAATAAATGTTTTCAAACACTCCTTGGCTCAAATACACGTTCAGCTTATTTTCTGTCATTTAATGGCATGGGTGGGTTGACATTCCTTGCTTTCTTCCCCCCCAGTCCAAGAAAGAGATCTTATCTCCCTACCCACCCTAACTCACCCCTTCCTTTGCCCTCCCCTCTCTGCTCTGTGCCTACTTTACTGAAACCTGACTTGCAGGTCAGCGGGCTGGTAACAGATTAATTTTACTCTGTGAGGAACACCAAGCATTTTGGCCAGGAAACATGAGAACCCTGTTATAATATTACCATTTTTCTAAATTAAATATTAGGAAAAATTAAACCAAATTGTGGCACATAGTGCAATGGAAAATATTTCTCTTCCAAACACTCCTCTGTGATAAATGCCTGTGAGTGAAAGCACAATAAATATGCACTACATTAAAAACCTAGATTATTCAGGTTTTAAGACTTATAGCTAAAAGTGGTTTAATGTTTCATGCCTAATAATAGATTACTCCTATCGCATTTCTAACCTTTATTTCTCCTAGCTTTGAAGTCCAGCCATATAAAGGTTGTTTGTAGAACCACACGAAAGTTAAAGCAAATATTACTTAGAATGATTCATACCAGCAAGAATTTGCAATGAACGCAGAGGCTCTTTTTTTTTTTTTTTCATGTGTATGTGTGTCTGAATCAAAGGAAATGAAATGTTTGTAATATTTTTTGGTTGATAAATTTATTAAAACATTTTTAGAGGCTTGTAGTAGAGGCACAGCTGATATAAACAGACTGACTGGAAACAGATTATATTCTGCTCTGTGGGGGAGGCAGAATTTAAAGGGGGAAAAATTCCTTGGATTTCAAAAATTGCCACCAGGTCACAGCAATACTTAATTAACTGAATACATTAACGGAAGGCTATAACATAGATGCTAAAAAAAAAAAAAGGTGGGGAAGCAGTCAAATTCATTTAATCCTCTGTTCTTTGCTTACAGATTAGCCTTTTAGAATGAGCAACCTGATTTTTTTTTTTTTAAGGATCCATTTACCTTCCAGAGCTTTTCATAGCAAAACATTTTGCATGGTTGCAAAAGAAATTAATTTGTTGCCAGTTGCTCCATACTGGCAGGAATTCTGAATAAAGAATGTAAGCAATCTATCTTTGTTTGCAAGATATAATTAATCTGGCAGTTAAAATTCTTTGGAAACATTCTGATGACTTATGTGGAAAAGTAGCGCAGCATTTTCAAAGAAAACTCAGAACTGTATGCAGGGGAAGATAAAAGATATATGAAGTGTTTGTTCTAAGCGATACTATTCATTTAAAGATCATAATGTAACCCCACCCTAGCAATTATTGTGAAAAACAAGACAAATCTCTGTCTATAGCTTTCTGACACAGTCTTGATTTGAGAAACAAAATAAGCACATTACTGTTATAGTCTAATAGACTGCAAGCTGTTTTATTAGAGTCAGCTGAATCCTGTTTTGCATAAAAAAGAACTCTGTTTGCTATCAAGAACACATTTACATTAATATGACTTTGACAAAGTAAAATAAAATCGCATTAAGATGATGTAAGTAGATAAGACAATGAAATCTCTGTGAGAGAGTTTTGGCATACACTAATTACAGTCAAGTCCCTGCAGGAAAAGAACATATTTTTACACCAACTATCCATGTGTTTGAAAATGTAGAGCCCAAAATGCAATCCTTGGTTTAGGTATTTCCTGAATACATTGTGTTTCGGAGTTTTTTTTTTTTTTTTTTTTTTAAAGGAGACTGCCTGATAAATAACACTTTCATTATACTACAATATGAGCAAGTTTCTTTCTGAATACTAGCCTGTAATCATCCTGATTATTTTAAGGGACTTTCCAATATAGGGCAGCTGAAAACAAGGTTTTAGATTACATGGTAATTTAGGAATGCATGAAAAGCTAAGCAGTTACCATAATAGGGTTCTGGATAAACTTCATGGTTTTTAGAGCAAAACATAACAACATATGTTTTGTGATTTGTTTCAATGATTTTTCTATATTTTTTTTGTCCAGGTTCTATCAAAATATTTGGAGGCCTCATCTGCGTACAGCGTTTTTATAACCTTATTTTGAAAACTTTGATGTCTCTCTTTTTAGTTCAGTCATTAAAAGAAAGGCAATGATGGATGAAGATAATGCTGTGGATTTTATGACTAATCAGTTCTTGGCAGTGGCCATATTTCTTCTGTAGTGAAACTTTAATATTCTTCTGGCCTTGTATAGGCTTAAAAAAAATTCTTCTTTGGAACTGTGCTATACCAGCTACTTATTAAGTATTACCAAACTGTTATTGCACAAAAGTTAGCACTCTGATTTAACACCTGACAAAATGAAGCAACTGGGGAAAAGAGAATTTCTCCTCCTTTCTGGCTACTCAAAAATTTTGGGTACCTCATAATTGTGTTTTTCTCCATGTTTTAAAGGCAAGAACATGGAGAAAAACTATACAGATGGTAGAAAATTTGAATGGGAAGAAAGTCTGGTGGGTGTGAAATGGGCTACCATTTGCCTTTCCTCTTCTTGAATTTTCTTTGTGACGAAGCAGTTTTTATGAGGAGCCTGACTTTCAGCCTGGAGTCTTTGTTGTATTCTTGAAGTTGCAACAGCAAACACCAGGTGTCTCCACTAAGCTGAGCAAAAGGTGCTAAAAAGAAAGGCCACTTCGCAAGGAAAAGTTGAAGCAGCCTTCCCCTTCCCTCATGTTCTTGGCTGCCTCCCGGATAAGCCCAGAAGGGCTGGCTGGGGCCACGGAAAGGGAGTTCATTCTTTGATGAACATTCAGGTTAGAGCCTGTTGACTCATATCAGATCTGTAAGGAAACCTTATTTTTGCGTGGAAGCCATGAAGACTGGCACCCCTGGAAACACTGGTATGCTGGGGAAGGAGTCTAGTGAACCAGCAGGCATTGACAGGATTGCATTCGTGGTCTGTTTAACAGGGACCCGCCATCTTGGAAGGCAAGAGGCTGGCGTTGAGTAAATGGGAGCCTTCTTGAGGGAGAGTCAACACCATGGGGATCTTTTGCCTGGGGACAACCAGACTGAAGACCCAGCAGCTGTCTTCTTGTTGTCTTTTTGTCTACCAGTGCCCGATACCTCAAATTCCAGGTTGTGATTTCCATGAAAATTTATTCATTTCTTCATCAAATAATCATTTAATTTCTACTGTGTGCCAGGTACTGTCCTAGCAGTGAAAAAATGAGACCAAACCTGCTCTCTCATAAAGCTTGCATCAAAACATGGCCTATTCTTTTTGATGCCAAAGGTAATAATTAAGGTCAGTGGCATTCCAAGTATGGTGATAAGTATTGTGCTGGGGAAAAAAGTTCATATTTGTGCTCTGGAACTGCTGGGTGAGCAGATATCTAGATGCAGATCTTCTTAGTAGCCTCCATGTGTTTATTTGCATTTTCCCTTTCCAAGAGATATCTTATTTCTCAAATGTGTTTGGCCAAGGAGTCTTTTCTTTCCTCTCCCAGGCTAAAAATTACTCTAAATACAGTGAATATTTTGAGGAATGTACTTATGGGAGAATTGCTTTGAGTTCTGGACTGTCAGACCTTTCTCCTTTTTGAGGTAGACATGAGGTTAGATTTGGAATGCGGAAGGAAGCGAAAAAAAAAAAAAGAAAGAAAAAAGAAAAAAAAATCTTGATACAGTGCTTGGAGGCCACCTGTCCAAGGAAGGAGTTGTTTGCCCCAGAGAATGTGACATGAAAGTAGCATTGCTCTCATTATAGAGGAAAGCTCTGTTCCCCATCAGGGTCTGAGTAGCCTTCAAATGACCACATGGAAGATGGAAAAGCCAAGAGGTATCGGTTCTCGTTCCAGCTCTGCTGCTAATTAGTTGTAAAATCTTGGATAATTTGTTTATCTTTTTTTGATCTTAATTCTTCATTCCCAATAACCAGCTTTGAATATGTATTAAGTCATTTAATTATCAAAACAGCTTTATGAGGTAGACCATGTTATTGCCTCTGTTTTATAGATAAAGAATCTTGAGTTACAGATAGATTAAGAAACTTGCCCAAGGTCACACAGCTAGCAAGTGATGGTGCTAAGAATATTAAATGATAAATTTAGACTAGATGATTTCTGCACCAAGATCTAATATTCTATATTTTTATGAGTAACTTTTGCTACGTCTAATATCTATTGTGCTCAGGCAGTCAATCCCCTAAACTGAAATTATTCATCAGTCAACAGATTTATTGAGCAGGTACTCTGTGCAAGAACTAGCCAAGGCCCTGAGAAATCCACAGGGAACAAGACAAAATCTTGCTCAGGACCTTACAGTCTACAGGGGATTGGGGTGGGGGCAAGTAAATAGTCCATTCATGTAACAAAAATATTTATTACCACTAACATTTCTATAATGAATCAGACTGTTCCTGAAAGCCAAAAGGTAGAAATGATCCAGGTGCCCGTCAACTGATGAATGAAATAAACAAAATATTGTATATCCACACAATGGAATATTATTCAGACATAAAAAGAAATGAAATATTGATACATACTACGACAGGGACAAACCCCCAAAATATCATGTTAAGTGAAAGAAGCCAGGCACAAAGGCTGCCTATCATAGCATTTCACTTATATGAAATGTTCAACATAGGCAAAGTCATAGAGACAGAAAGCGATTGGTGTTTGCCAAGACCAAAAGGAGAATGGGAAACGTCTCCTTAATGGGTACAAGGTTTCTTTATGGAGTAATGAAATAGTCTGTGATGGTTGCACAACATTATAAAGGTACTAAATGTTACTAATGGTACATTTCATGCTATTTGCATTTTATCGCATAAAGAAACAATGATAGATAAAGCCAGGTTTATTATTCCCATTTCAAGTTAATAAATCTCTATTCATCACCTGCATTATGAAAAACTTGGCTCAGCAGTGTTGTGGACATAAAGGTGAATATGATGTAATCCCTGCCCTAACAGATTTTATGATCTACTTTTTGTAATCACAGAAGATCAACATTGAATTATAATAAAGTGTAATTAAATCAGCATTATAATGGGAGAGCAGGCACAATAATGAAGAATATTTGAGAGAAAAAAACAATTTACCAGCAAGGCACCGAAGACATGATCAACAGAAACTCTAGTCACAAAACCCAAAAGGGCTTTCTGTGCCATGATAGTGACATAAAGTAGGAGTTGGCACACAGTCACACAGAGGTCATAGATCATGAAGGCCAGGAGGTAGCAGTCAATGCGACCAAAGAAGGTGAAGAAGAACCTGGCAGCATAGTGTGTGTAGAATTGAGCTGCCTATACTCCAATAACACAGATGTCATCTGAGGCACAGTGGCAGATGAATGGCAGATGTCCATGAAAGAGAGGTGACTAGGGGACAAAAAAAGAAACAATTCATTTTCAAGTGAGGTTATTGGAAAGTACTCATGGAGGAAGTGGTGGTTCATGTGTCTTGAAGGCTAAATAGAAATTCAGTAGATGGAGAAGAAAACCAACAGAGTATAAATAACTTGCTGAATGTCACACAGCAGTGACAAAGCAGAAGCTGACTTGTCGTTGAGCATTTGTGGATTCTGTATTTGTGAATTTGCCCACTCACTAAATTCGCCCAATCACTAAAATTTATTTGGGGCTTCAAACCAACACTTAGGACATTCTCGCAGCCATTTGTGGAACTGTGCAGGGTGGTGAAAAATTTGAGTTGCCTGACAGGCATGTTGAGGTCAAGCAAGATCATATTTTGCCTTCTTGTTTTCTCTCTCATACTGTAAACGAAGATCCTTTTCAGTGTGTTTAGTACCATGTTTTCAAATTTTTGTAATTTTTTTGGGTGATTTCACTGTTTAAAATGAACCCCCAAGTATACTGCTGAAGTACCCACTAGTGTTCCTAAGTGCAAATAGGCTGTGATTTGCCTCGTGGAGAAAACATGTGTGTTAGTTAAGCTTTGTTCAGACTTGAGTTCTAATGCTGTTGGCTATATTATAATGAATCAACAACATGTATTAAGTAAGGTGTCTTTACACAGAAACACATATAAAAGTAGCTTCTGTATTGATAAATTGATAAAAGTGTGATGAGAGGCTCACAGGAACCTAACTCTGTATTCTCCTTAGGAGCAATATTTCAGTTTTCACTGATTCAGTGTTTGCAGCAACTTTATTGAGCATAACTAATGCAAATAATGAGAATCGACAGTACTCATTTCTGTCTACTCTAAGGTTTGAAATTGGGCCATGCCTTCTCTGCTTATCACCTATCATCAATCCCCACCCTTTGACTGAACACACACACACATACTCACACAGGTGTGCACATATGCATGTGCACACACACACACATACACGCACAATTCTCCCCAGAACCGATTACATAATTTTCAAGGTTTAGAGCAAAATGAAAATACAAGGCCCCTGGTTTAGTAATTATTAGGAATTTTAAGATGGTAAGAACAGAGCATTAAACCACGTGCAGGGTCCTACGCACACATCTCACAACCATGAAGCTGACCTGGCTTCTCTCCTCTGATTGGTTATGTTCTCATTTTAGTGCATGTGCATCTTCTTTTCTGGGACAAAAAAAATCTGATCACTGTTCCCCCCACATAATTTGAAATAGGAAGTTTACCAAGCCATTTGGGCTCACCAAATGTCTCCAGGGAAGAGGATAATATACTCACAGATACATAGTCTGTGATAATTTGGTGATTGAAGGGTTAGTTCGGCCTTTGGTCTCCTGGAGTCAAGTGACTTGGAAGGGGTTTCATTTTCTCACTGACAACCAGCCAGAGTCACGTGGGCTTGCATGTCATAGCAAAACAGCACTGCAGAGTTCCACTCTGCCTCTCACGAGTCTCCTGGGCCACATTCTTTGAAAGAAGTCTCTGTAATGATTTGATCGGTCCCAATTTAGCCTCCTTGAAGTTCCTGGACAATACTCCAGTCTTGGCAGCCTCTCACAGGCGGCCTTCGTTCAAGGACTGTGGACTCTCCAGATAGATGTCCAAACTTCCAGGACAGAAGCAGGGCAGGCATTAGGCTCCTGATGTGGATTTGCTTGGCTCGAAACTCGCTCTTTACGAAAGTTGTGGCTTAAGTCTTCAGTGAGGACAGGAAGGGAGGGAAGAGTAGACATTCAAAAGCAACACAGTAAAAGCAGATCCCTGGAGAGCATTTTCTTATCTGGGCTTCCCTCACTCCTGCTCTCCCTATGACCCAGCAGGAACAAGATAAATTTGGGAAAAGCCTCATGGACTTGTGAGGAAGCAGGCTAGGCTTCCTTTTGGAAGGGAGGACCCATACAAGTTTGCTGGGTTCAGTAAGTGCTCCCTTGCCATTTGCAGCTGTCTTCACCTCTCTCCTCTGTATGTTTACATGTCACAGGGCCTTCAGAGCTGTCTTCTTCCAGAGAGCCTTCCGAGCCTTAACGTAGGTCTGCCCTAACAAAGTACCACAGACTGGGTGGCTTAAGCAATAGAAATTTATTTTCTCATTCTGGAGACCAGAAGTCCAAGATCAAGGTGTCAGCAGATTTGGTTCCTTCTGAAGGCTGTGAGGGAGAATCTGTTCCATGTCTCTTTCCTAGATTCTAGTGGTTTGCTGACCATTTTTGGCGTTCTTTGGGTTGTAGATTCATCCACCTGATCTATGCTTTGATAATCGCATGGTGTTCTCCCTCTGTCTCTCATTCCAAATTTCTCCTTTTTCTAAGAGCACTTATAAGGCTCATCCTACTCCAGTATGACCTCTTCTTGATTAATTACATCCACAGTGATCCTTTTTTCTAAATCTGGTCAGATTCTGAGGTATTGGGGGTCTGCATTTCAACATAATTTGGGGAGACTCAATTCAATCCAGAATGGAGACCATGGAGGGAGTTAACAAAAGAGGTGAGATTTAGCAAGGTGGGTGCTCACAGACATGGGTCAGCCCAGAGTGCTCAGTGTAGACTGTGAAGAGGTGGGACTCAAAGTTTTATATGTACCGTGGAGCCAGATTGTGGACTGTTTTAAAAGCTGGGCGGAGTAAATTCAGACTTTGTGTAGAAAGCAAGTGGGAACCACTGTAGTTTCTTGGGCTGGATTATAATTGCGTAAAAATGACATTTTAGGCAATGGCTCAGGCAGTGGTATAGTGTGGGGGATGGGTTGAAGAGTATGTCTGTAGAGGTAGGAGGACTAACTGAAGTCTGGGCTGCAGGGAGAATGTAACAGAGTTCTTAAAGGAAAAAAAGATGGTAGGATTTGACTAATTAACCGATTCAGAAGGTGGGAGTATTAATGATAGGAATCTGAATTGATATTAAACTGAAAAGAGAAAGTTGAGGATGGTGGGGTTCATGTGTGCACATGTGTGTACATGAATACACAGACTCAAATGAAAATTTTAATTTGAGATGTGTTGTGTTTGAAATGATATTTGGCATCTAAGAGGACATGTGCTCTATTCGGAGGACGGCAAACTTTTTCTTAAAGAGCCAGATAGGAAATGTTTTAGGTTTTGTGGGCCATACTAGCTCTATTGTAACTATTCAACGCTACTGTTATGTCAGAAAAGCAGCCATAAGCAATATATATATGAATGGGTGTGGCTGTGTACCAATAAAACTTTATTTACAAAAACACGCTTTACTTACAAAAATTCAAGCAAGCTAGATTTGGTTCAAGAGCTGTAGTTTGCCAACTTTTGCTCTAGATACATGGAACCATAGATTAAAAGTAGAGAGAACATACATGTCCTTTAAAGGTAGATTTTTGTGATTTCTTTTGGAATAATGAATGTTCAGTATTCAGTGGGAAAATATAGTATCAATTGAAACTTATTTATTTATTCATGTGTACAAAAAATATTTTATTGAGGAACAACTAGGTGCCAAGCCCATTCACATATTATCACAATCATTCTCTATTGACATTTTTGTGAGTTGGGCAACTCTTATTCCTATTTTACAGATGAGGAAACCGAGGAAGCCCTAGTAAGGCAAATTGAGTGGTTAAACTTTCTTCCTGACTAGGAAATTTAACCAGTCCCTGGGTGAGGGTTTCCAACTCTAGCAAGAATATTGCCTAGGCTTGATAGCCGTGAGGCCAAATTTAACATCTGCTTACATGTTGTTAAATTTTTAACTTTGCTTTCGGTTAATGGTCTTCAGGATAAGTGCACTCTGTTCTTGCGAGAGAGTAAGGTCTTGAAATTGCATAATATCTACAACCTGTCAAGAGCCTGGAGGAGAGAAAAATTAAAGGAAGCTAGCTTAAGGCTCATGTAATTTGCCCTTTTCTCTACCTTCGTTTTTTCCTTTGGTTAAGTTGACTGCTGGGTCCCTCACAGAATATTTCTCATATACTTTAAGACCACTTCTTGGTCCTCTTTGCTAGACTTGATACAAAAAAGTTGAGTGGACTTTGCTTCTGGTTTAGCTGAGAATTGTTATTGAAAATAGTGTTTATTACATTCCTCCATATATTTCTCCCTGTGAGAAAATTATCTCAGATTTTGACATAAGAAAAATTCTTTTTTTTCTGAGAAAATATGATTCTGTTTCTCAGCTAAACAGAATCATGCTTCTAAATGTGTTTCTCTTTTTGATTGGGCTTCCGGGAAGCTCAGAGCCATGTTTAAAGTGCAAAGACAACAACTATTGTCATTTGCTACCAAATGTTTTCTCAAGGCTGTATCTCCTTTTTGTTCCTGTTTCATTAGTTTTACTTTTCCTTCCATAAGCTACTTCAAGTTTACTTTTTGGAGAGAGATGAGTGTTTAAAAAATAAATTTAAATTGAACTGTTTTAGAATCAAAGTAGAGAATCTTTCAGCCAATCAAAATAGTAACCCAAGTTCTATTAGACTCAGGAAAAAAAAATATCGAAAAAGACTTTATAATTAAGGGCAGATATTTATTTGGGTAGTTCTTAGAGAATACATAATTATTCTATGATGACAAATTATTTCAAATTTGCTGAGTGATCTGCCTAAATGAAGTACTATATATATTTGCCTTAACACTAAGCACTGCGTGAGGTACTGAGGACCCAGAACAAGCATGAGGCTTAAAGTTAGATCTGAGAACTTATTTCAACTCTGCTGCTAAATACTCATTTGACTTCAGGCAAGTCCCAGACCTCAGCTGGATGGTTCTAAATATCCCTTCAAATATAACCTTCTAGGAACCTATCGTATACCTGCTATTTGCCATTCACTCCTTTCCACTGTTCCTCAAATAAGTCTTATTTTCCATCAAGACTCTGAGCATCTGGGCATCATGAACTATTTCTAGGCTTGGCCCTGTGTCTGTGCTAGGAATATCAATATATATGTATCAATATCTATTCATATATAACCATTATATACATATATATCCATATTATTTCAAATAGATTTAAGGTAACTTACAAAGATGAATACAATAACATAAGATGAAATAAATTTAAACTAAATTAAAAAAAAGGTTAATGCAAAGGGAGAAATGATTAAGACTAGAAAGATGAGAAGGTAAGTAGATAGGTAGGTAGGTAAGTGGAAGGTAGGCACCTGTTGAAAAAAAATCACCAGCATCCATCTGCCTGCAGAGAGCACATTTGGTTTCATAAAAACACAAATTGCCTTGGAAACTAAAGCAAAATGGAATAAGAGTGTGAAATAATTTCTTTGTCTTAAATTAAATTTAACCATCGCATGATGGAAGCACAGCACATATTGATTGAGTGTTAAAAGTCAGTTGCTGAGTCATTGATCTATAAAGGTGCTTACTGGATGTGGTAAATGGAAATTCCTTCAGTCAAAAGGGCCAGCACAGAAGTTCAGGAGGTTTACTACGATGAGACAAGAAGAAGAGAGATTTCATTTCAGAAGCAAAGTGTTTCACTGGGAAGAAGCTTTGGCTCCTGATGGCTGCTTGTGGCTCCCACAGAATGAGGAGCCCCTGAGAGAGCAAAGCAGATAGCAGCAGGCAAAATGCAAAACAAGAGGACTCCAGTTGGAGGAATTCAGCAAACAGCACTTCTTATGAAATTAGTGAGTGGTAAGATAATACAGACGCCTGTTCGCCTGTTCCTCTTTATGGGAATATTCTCTGGTGGGCTCTTCAAATAGAAAATTCTGAAGTACTGTAATGCATTGATATAAAAGATTTATGTAGCAAGAGGTCTGAATGGATAGAAGAAATTTGAAGCTATGAGGGTTGGCAGTCCTATCATTAATACTTCATTCATTTAAAAAATATTTATAGAGCCCTTACCATGTACTAGATACTATGCCAATCACTTAAAGGAATGGGGGCAAGGGAGCAAATAATGAGTAATACATCAGATCTGTCTTTGAGACATGTTCATACTAATGGGAGATTGGGTATAAAATAAATCTTATTAATTCTTTAAAAGTATTTATTGAGCACATATTATATACCCAGGCTAGTGCCAGGTGAAGTATACAGTGAAGAGCTAAAATGAACACAATATCTTTTGAAATGTCCAATTAGAAATCTGTAAATCAGGACTTTTTTTTTTCTGTCTCAACAGGGTTCACACAAAGACTTTTCTGAGAACTGCAGAGATTAGACGGTGTAAACTACCAAGCACCAAAGAATAGATTTACTGTGAAGCTAATGAAGCTGAAGCTTCAGGGTTCCTCTCTTGCCAGGGACCTTTCTGAGACCCTGGGAGAGGCCCCGGCAGTTTAAAGTCATAATTTTGTTTTCTTTTACTGAAAAAGACTCCTCTCAATTATATAAGATTTGGGCCCCACAAAATTTGCATCTGCCACTGAAAGCACCATATTATTCTAGACTAGATCATCGCATAGTCCTTTCATTCTTATCTCCCACCATCCCATGGAGAATCTAGTAAAGTATTTTCTTCTCTCAAGTATTATTCATCAACCAAGTTCCCAGTGTTCCAGTGTTTTCCTTGTCTGAAATTTCAGTATATTCCTTTAAGATACTAAGTTCTGTTGGGGCTGACAGCTTCCAGCCACTCAACAAAAAAGTATTAATCTTTTCTCTGACATGTCACATGTGCCATTGCCAATGGTATGTTTGTAACCCCTTGTGAGAAAGGCCAGTTTTCTAATTATAGTAAACACAGTCAAGGAAAAGGGCCCAGAAATGAAACAAATAGCCATGAATTCTGTATTTGCATGTCATGCTCTGAAATCATCTTTTCCTGAGTCACGGATTATCCATTTGGATCAAGCCACAAAGAGCATCATGTTTTGTTAATTTGGGACCTTTGGGAATGGTAAAAGAATTTTAGTCAAATATCCTGAGATTCTGTACTCTTCAAAGTAAAATATCTTGGTAAATCATTAATAGTTCTTGAGTGACTACACATTCAGGACAAGAATATATTCATGCTAAGTAAACTACATTTCCAGAACTGTGACAATGTTGAATATATAATTATTGGTAGGTTCAGTGATCACTGGAAAACACTGAATTGCTGTAAAACTTGATTTGGGAAATAATTTGGACCATATGATTATTGGAACAAGAGTTATGAAATATTTATATTTTACTAACCATAAAAACAAACCCAGGTATGTGTAAGGAGTATTAGTTTAGGCAAGAGCAATGTTTTTAACAAGCTATGTGACCTTAGACAGTGATGATGATGATTATAAAAGTTAACATTATTAATTATTTGCTATGTCAAGTACTGTACTAAGCATTTCATATTGATTATCCCATTGAATCCTCACAACTCTATTATTGTCCCCATTTTTTTAGATGAGGCCACTAGGGCCCAGAAATGTCAAGTGCTTTCAAGGCCACTTGGTAAGTTGTGGACTGGGAATTTGAGTAGGATCTGTCTCATAAGAGAACCCAAGCTCTTAACCACTCTTCATGCTATTTTGGAGCTAAGTTTTCCAGTTTGCAAAATGAGGGGCTTGGCCTTCCTAATCACTGCCATTTCTTCCAGCTCTAAAGCTCTAGGATGCTATGATTTCAAGTTGTAATCCTCTGGCAGCAAAAGAGTGCTTGGTTTTTTACTAATATGTTTGTTTTTCAAATTGATCTCTGCCAGTTCAGGGTAATTAAAACCCCACAGCTCTCACATTTCCCAAATAAACAGAGGCATGCACATTCACCACCCCTCACAGCAGTGCACATGGCTTTGTTTATGCATGACACCTAAGATAAAAACGAAATATATGGTGGAAAGTCCCAAGCTCTGTGGGAACAGAGGAATAAATGTGTGTACAGCCTAATGTACTGTAAGTCCCTACTTATTTATTGATGGCACTAAGTGTTGACCTGATTCAGGGCTCCCTGAAACCACCTCAGATATTCTGTTGGTAAATTGTACTTTATACTCATGGTAAGTATGCAGTGGAATGGTGGGTTTAGAAATGCAGAATATCATTCAGCAGCTTGCAATCCAGGTAACCATTTAGTACAGCCAGAATGACAGTATTAACAATATGAAAAAAGGCTCAGCTTTTCTGGATAAGATACTATCATGGCAGAGTTCTTTATGCACAACCTTTGTTACCATGGGAATCATAATGTAGAATGTTCTAAGTTCTTGGCCTCTCTGGATTGAGAGGGTTTATTTATCTTTTGTGTGAAGACATGCAGTTGGCCCTTGAACAACACGGGGGTTAGGGGCGCTGACCCCTGTGTAGTTCAAAATCCACATATAAGTTTTAGCTCCACAAGAACTTAACTGCTAATAGCCTACTATTGACCAGAAACCTTACCAATAACTTAAAACATCACCTAACACATATTTTGTACATGACATATTTTTATAATACATATGTATTATATACTGTATTCTTATAGTAAAGTAAGCTAGAGAAAAGAAAATCTCATTAAGAAAATCATAAAGAAGAGAAATAGTTATTGAAAAAAATCCATTTTTAGGTGGACTCATGCAGTACAAAACATGTTGTTCCAGGGTCAGTTGTATTCCTGAATGAAGACAGTAAAAAACAGAATTTCCTGCAAGAAGAGTAGATGAGGATTCTTTAAGTATAGTCTGTCAGGATAAGAGAGAAAACCTTTTGTTCATTTCATGAAGAATTACTGAGTATTTCCTTTCCTGGCTTTGTGTTGGGCACCCTTAACACTATTAAGATGAAGTATGTGAAGCCTCGCCCTCAAGAGGGTGAGAAGATGTGCATAAAATTATCTGCACCATACATGGTACACCCTTCTTTCTCTATCTTGTCTTATGTTCACGAAGAATATGGTATTAGAACAAGACCTTGAAGGATAAGAATTTGAAAATATAGACACTGGGATGAGAACAGAGAGGGTGAAAGGTAGGAGGAGAGGTTACGTGAGGCAAGACAAGGAACAGAGTGGACCTAGAATAAGCCTGTCTGTATTTTTCCATTGTAGTATCATTATAGTTGTTATTGTTCGTGTTATTATTTGTTTACTGACTAGAGTGTAAGCTCCTTGACAGCAAGGACTAGGAACAAGGTCTGTTTTATTTATTGATATATGCCTGTGACTCTACCTGGTATGTAGAAGGGGCTCAGTAGATATCTATCACATAGAGAGAGGAAGACATGTTTGGAATGGGACTGACCGGGAGTGGAGGCACAGTAGAACCTCGGTATCAAAGATGCTTAGTAGTTTAGTTATCTAGACCATTAGACAAGACTTTTTAAAAAGTCAGAGCCTTGACTTGACGTGGTCATAATGCTGGCAAGGCAGATAGCAAGAACTAAATAAAACAAAAAGGTAGACATTAAAACTAGGAACAGGGGTCAGAATGGGTGGCAATTTAATTCATTTCAGCAAACATGTACCAACCATGAGCCAAGCATTATGGAGGTAAAGATTTAACAGGGTTTCGAAGGATGGAAGATTGTGTTTTGGGGTAAGTAATAGCTTCAGAGAAGAAATAGTGTTTTAAGTAGAATTTGAATAATAGGTAGGATTTTTCTATAATGGAAATGGAGAGGAGAAAAGGCATTTCAATTAAAAAAAAAAAGAAATTAGAGATGGAAAGACAAATAGTATTTATGAAGAACCTAACCATGTGTCAAGTATTTTAGTATGTACTCTTTAAAAATTGTCTTATTTATTCTTTGCTGAACCAAATAGAGCAAGATAATAGATGAGAAACTGAACTTCCCAGTGGATCTATGACTTGAATCCACGTCTTTTTGACTCAAATTTGGTAAGAATGTTAATAATAATAGGTAACATTTATTGAGCTACCTTCTTTTTTATCTTCTTGGGAAACCTTATCCTTCATGAGACAATCCAAGAATCAGCTCTCTCATAATTTTCTCTGCAAACATCTGCATTCTGTATACACCCTAATTAGAGTAGTTCTCTCTTTATATCGCAATGGTCAAATAACACCTATTTGGAATACACAAGATTATAAAATTTATAAGAAGAGAGACTGGATATATCTACTGCCTTCTAAAGATGAGCTCTAGGTGGTACTTCTTTGTGTAACCAAATTTTTGAATTAAAAGTCTCATGTGGGAACAGAATCTGAACTAAATGTCTGTGCTTTAGCTGCAAGGGAGGCTGGCAAAGTGAATTTCTGGCATTTTATGGTGAAATACACTACTAAGGTGAGGAATTATCAACATATGTGTGATATTCAGATGAGCTAGACATTCAAAAAGAAATACAGAAGTCCAACAGAGAAGTCAAATTTGTTAAATTATTCCATGAAGCACCCCTGAGTAAAAAGTCAACCCTGGTTTGGGCATGAGTTATGAATAAAGAAAGAATGAGAGAAAGGACAAAACTATGACCATCTTCACAAAGACTCAGGAGAGCTGAATTGCGTGGGGACTGCAGGGTCGCAGAGTTTACCTCCCTGAACTCAGTATGTGCATCACTTGTGGGACATAAGTGACCTTAGAGGTTTATGAACACATTCAAGAAATAGTGTAATGTTTATTTTAAGGTATATCAGATAAAATAATTAGTGCATCAAAGCTATGAGTTCACAATTGATGTAGCTTGGGAAACGGTTAAGTTTAAGTTCAGTTTAAAAAGAATAATTCAATATTAAAAAGATGACATAAACAATTCAGCAGGTGGCGTAGAGCTATGGCATGGTTTCTGAAGGTAGCAGAGGAATGGCTAGAGTTTGGGAAAGCCCATACATGGAGGTAGGAAGCCAGAGTTTAACTCACCATCTACATGTCTTTATCTCAATGGGCTTCAATTTCACATGTAAAAGGGGTACAACAACTCTTATCTCAGCTTCCTGAAGCCAGCATCAAGGATAGACCTCTTGTGGTGTCACATGATACTTCACTTAGTTTGCCATGTTTACTGAGAGTGCTTGTGAATTTGGGGGGATTTAATCTGTTTATTCTCATCATTCAGCCACACCTGCAAAATTTTAGACCCCCAAGTTATCAGTTTTTGAATGTGGGTCTATATCTGAGTGGTCTTTGGGAGAGAGGTCATCCTAGGTGTATGTATTTTTGCATTTGATAAATGATTTAAGCTCAAATTTTTTATTTGCTCTAGAAAGGGGTCTGCTCTGCAGCTCAGTCTGGTGTTGTCAAAGAAGTGAGCCTTCGCAGAGTCTGAGAAGTGAGCCTTCGCAGAATCTAGCTCTCAGTCTAGCTCTTGTTAGGTCTGTAGTGGAGGTAGAACATTATTCTGTTTATGTAAATTCAGGTCTCGAGAAATTATATTACCTTTTTGTATGTCTCCCCCCACAAATCATTTAGTTATTTATTCCTTAGGGACATTTATGATTCAGCAAGACCTACTGCTCTAGGAAGCAAGGGAAGAAAGAATTTGAGATGGAAGAACAACGTGAGATGGGTACTGCAGAGTGTTTTCATTTGTTAAGATGTTGGAGTAGCTTCTGCATGGGGAGAATCTGGCTGAAAATGAAGTCATCGTGGTGAGAACAGCCTGGATTTATTGCTCTGAGTATTTGGAAATGGTAGCTAAAGTTGTGTCATACTTGGATCTGTGTATAAGAGAGAAACTTGGATAGTTGCTTTAAATATAGTATATATTTAAACACTATTCTTAAATATAGCTTGGATTGCACTGGCAGGGGCTTTTGACCCGAGTAGTTAAGCAGAGTCAACTCTTAGACTAAAGAAAGTGGGGCTAAAGGTTGTGCTCTCAGTAAGCAAGCCCAAACATCATTCCTTTTTACTCATGGTTCTCTGAATATCCTTGAATAAATCATTTGGTAAGTTAACTGCTTTATTTTGTCTTTGAATTAGTAATAATACGCTTGATGGTATTACTGCTCACCAAGTATTCCACTTTTCTTGTAGTACCTTTTCTGCAGGACAGGTATACATTTCCACCTTGTTAAACTTATAAGTGGCCATATGATTTGCTTTAGCCAATGAAATATGAGCCAAAGTAATGTATAACTCCTGAGCGAAAGCCTTAAGAGCCAGCGATATTTTCTTTCTCTTTTTCCTCTGCTGCAATAGCCAGCAATGTTCCAGCTTTGGTCCCAGAGCAAAGACAAGTTGGAGCAAAGCTGCAGCAGACCTGCAGGAGATACATAGTGAATTCAATAAATACATTTGAGATTTTTTTTTGCGTTGTCATGGCAGTAGAATCTAGTCCAATCTGGTTGATAAATTAGTAATGATAATGCCAGCATTAAGAATACTGCTATTTGGGGAGCATATACTAAATGCTAAGTCTCGTGCTAAGCGTTTTACATGTTCTATCTCATTTAATTTGGCAACAACCTTATGAGGCAGATATATTTCCCCAATTTACAGATGAGGAAGTTGAAATCTAAATAGATTGGGAAGTTTCTTGAGGTCACATCGCGAGTGTGTGTGGTCAGGATTAGAGCTGACATTTGTCTTCCCTGTTTCACTTTATTATGCGTCTTAGTCATTTTCGTGCATCTCACACAAGGGCCAAGGCTTCAGAATCTCAGGTCCTTCAGGTATGCATCCTGCAGGAGTCAAACTTACAGAAACAAAGCATGGTCTCCCATAATCTGGGGAACAAAATAAAAAAGTGTAGCTAATCTGTTGCTTATAACTTATAAAAACCTATTATTTATCATATAAGAGAAGACTAGAACCATGTACATATGATTTCTTTATATATTATAAAGCAATGCCCTATACCTAAAAAAAAACCCAATTGTATTACACTACTGACTTGATAGTACATTGGAAGTTATGTAAAGAGCTCAAATATTTATCACCAACAAAATGCCATTGTACAAGCAAATTTGGGGGGAATGTTTAATATATACATATCTTATGTCTACATATTTACAAAAATTAGATGTTTTTATATACCTTGCGTAAACATATTTATGCATATATATATACTATATATTCATAATACACAAGGTATATAAATATATAAAATCTACTTTAGAAATAATTATCTGGATGATTTATTTTGAATCTATATGTATATTCTAAAATCTAGTTATTAGATAATTATAGGACAAAAATAATCTTGGTGCAAGTATGCCCCATTATACACAGTAGGATATACCAAACAACCGAAAACAAACTATATTAATAATGATATAATAAAACCAGAGTAATTTTTAATTAAAAAACAAGAATAGCAGCAATTTAGAAACTATAACCAACCAACCCAAGATAGCATCGATAATACACTCACAACAAAGGATCCTTCCTGAAACTTGTGAGAACTCCAATTGTGTGTGTGCAAGCTTGTGATGGAGCCTGCAATGTCAAGCGTTGTATGGAAGCCAGAATTGTTGCCAGAGCAATGAATTAGCATTCTCAGTAAACTCATAATGTGCTAACTCAAATTTCTGAAGACTAAATTTAGTGACCCCTAGTTACCCACATAATAGTAAGCAGTCTTTATGTCTATGAATTAAATCAGGATCAGTTTTCATCCATTGAAATGGCAGCCAATCAATGGATCTAATTGGTCATAGTTGAAGTTGCTGTTCTAGAAGTTTGAACTAGATTGCCCAACTTTTTCTACTTAGACTTCTATTTATATAGATCTTCTGGCAAATAGTTCCATTTCTGAGGGCCCGGGTACTGGGCATCTGCTTCCTATACATTTTCAAAAAGTTCTTCGTGGATCTATTGATCACCTCTGAGAATGCATTTGGTTTGCCAAGTGCTTTAGTACTGAGAGGGAAGTGCCTTGTGTCAAAGGCTAGTGTGATTTGTCCTGACCCAGTGGTTAGTGTCACATTTCCTAAGACTAGGAGAATGCCAGCCCATTTGTGGACCAGTAGAGCAGTGTGACCAACCTGCTTCATAGACACAGCGCTGAGGGAGGAAAGGGAGCTTCAGATTCTGGTGGAGAAATGTTTTTGAGATTATTAGCTGAGGCAGCCTGGCTAAAAACCTTTGCGTGGCTTTTCTCCAGGATCCATGTCTAGACCACTATCCAGATAATTTTGCTGGTTTCTCTATGCCCTCATCTCCAACACTTGCACCCTCACTTCTCTATTGCCCCCGAACAGAGATGAAGGGTAATAAATCACTTAGTACCTGTCCCAGTGAACATCAAACAACTGAAGACTTTTTTTAGGTTCAAGTTCGATCGTTCTCATTTAAAATAACCTTCTGGTGCACCTGTCTGTGTATTTCTTCAGCATATATATTTACACTTAGTATACCTTATGTTATAGGTTGAATTATGTCCCCTAAGACAAATTTATTGAAGTCCTAACTTGCCAGTACCTCAGATTGTGATCTTATTTCAAAATAGGGTGTTTACCAAGGCAATCAGGTTAAGATGAGGTCATCACTTTGGGTTCTAATCCAATATGATTGATATCCTTATACAAAAGGAAAATTTGGACATGGAGACCAACATGCACAGAGGGAAGACTATTGAAGACACAGGGAGTATGCCTTCTAAAAGTCAAGGAATGCCTGAGGCTACAAGAAGCCAGGAGAAAGACATGAAATAGATTCTCCCTTACAACCATAAGAAGAAATCAACCCTGACAATACCTTGACTTCCAACTTTTAGCCTCCAGAACTGTGAGACAATAAATTTCTGTTGTTTAAACAACCCAGTTACAACAGCCTCAGGAAACTAATATACTATGTAACTTTGCCAATGGTATTAATTCATTAAAATTTAATTCAGTTTAATAAGTGCCTGTACATGAATACAGACAGAGGTGATGATGCTAATAATGGCTTAATCTGTTTCTTGCTCTGCAAACTCTCCAAAGCTCCTCCTCCTCACTGGGACCCACACTCCATTTATCCTACCATCCTTTCTGCATCCTTCAATACCTTCAAAGTCCTCAGTTCACTCTCTACCAGCTTATACTCCCTGGGCCATCATTATAATCATTTCTTGTATTCCATCAACTACCTCACCCTCTCTTTCTTCATTATTCTCTTCTGGAAAACCTAAACCTTGATTAAATTCCAATTCTGCCTGTACCTGTACAGTTAAATGTGGCTGAAGAAAACACATCTGATGAACAATAGCACTTTAATTAATATTCACTAACCTAAACTACCTGGTTTAGTCATCTCCTCTCTTTACAAATGAGTATTTTACTTCTTGCTCCTCAAATTCTAGTATCCCCTCCTCTCCTCTTCCACTCTTCACTCTCAACTAATGACATTGCTTCCTGTTTCACAAAGGGGCAATCAAAAGAAGATGTCTATGTGCTTCAATTTGCACATCTACCCGAGTCTGTGCTGTTGCCCTCACTGGCCTCCTTCTAGTGTCGATGGGCTGTCCTCGTACCGAAGGCGAGTCTCTCCTTTGTGCTAGACCTTCGCTATTCTCCCTACTCAAGAGTTGACTCTGCCATTGCCTCCTTTCCTGCATCATCAATGTTCCCTGTTTATTCATCCGCCGGATATTTCCCATCAGCCTACAAACATGCTGTGAGTTATTACATTTTTTAAAAAAGAACCTCTCCTGACATATACTTCTTCCAGCTGCCACACAATTTCTCAGATCTTCTTTACAGAAAAACTAGTTGAACAGTGTCTTCATGTTTTTCTCCACTTTGTCTCTTTTCAGTTTCTTTGAAGTCACTTCAGTTAGTCTTTTGCTCCCAGCAGTCTATCAACACTGATTCTGTGAAGGTCCCACCAATGATCTCTAAACAGTTAAATCTGTTGGTCAATTCTCAGTCCTCATCTTTTTCATCAGAAGTACTTGAAACAATGATTACTTTCTCTTCATTGAAATATTTTTCCCTTTTGGCTCCTTATTTGTATGACTCCTTATTTACATGTTTATCCTCTTATCTTGATAGCCACTCTTCTGTATTATTTGATACTTTTTTTAAAAACATTTTTAAAACCTCTAATTTTTGGCATGTCCCAGAACTCAGCCTTTAAAATTCTTATCTTTTTTTTTTTTTTTATCTACTTCCAATCTCCAAGTGATATCATTCCATCTTAGGGTTCAAAATATTTAAATGCTGATCACCTCTATTATATTTTCAGTTTTTACCTCTCTTCTAAATGCCAGATCGAGGTGCCCACTAGACACTTCCACTTAGATGTTTAATAAGATCTCAAGTTTAACAAAGAAAAAAACTAAACTCCAGATCTCATGTTCCCCCAGTAATTTTTTTCTTCCAGGAATAATCTCTTCACAGTACATGGCAACACCTCTATCAGTTGCTCAGACTCAAAACTGACATTAACTTATAACTCATATTTCATACTTAATCCATCAGAAATGAAGGATATTCATTTCCTTCAAAAGGCATTCAATACTCAGTGACCTCTCCCGCCTTTACCACTCACTCTTTTGTCCATCTTCTCATACCTGGTTTTTGCAATAGCCTCCAAATTGGTTTCCATGCTTCTGCCCTTGACACTCTGTAGTTTTACCCAAGTAGCACTGATGATAGACCGATTTTACTTTTTTGTAACAGTTTAATTGAGATATTGTTCATATACCATATAATTCACTCATTTAAAGTATATAATATGGTGGGTTTTAATATATTTACAGAGTTGTGCAACTGTCAGCACAATAAACTTTATAACATTTGATTGTCCCCAGAAGAAAGCCTATACCCATTAACAGTCACTTCTTATATCATCCTAACCTCCCCTGCATACCCCCACTCCCCATCCCTAGGCAATTACTAATCTAGTTTCTGTTTCTATAAATTTGCCTATTTTGGACATTTCATATAGACAGAATCATACAGTATATGATCCTTTGTGTTCAACTTTCATCCATGTTATAGCATGTATCAGTATTTCATTTCTTTTTATTACTAAATAATATTCTATTATATAATATATTACATTTTATTAATCTATTCATCAGTTAATGGACATTAGCATTGTTTCCATTTTTGACTATTATAAATAATGCTGCTATGAACATTTGTGTACAAGTTTTTGCATGAACATATGTTTTCATTTCTCTTGGGTACGTAAGAAGGTATATAAGTAGGATTGCTGAGGCATATGGTAACTCTGTTTAACCTTTTGAGGAACCTCCAGATTGTTTTCAAAGCAACTGCATTATTTTACATTTCTACTAGCGATGAAAGAGGGTTCCAGTTTTTCTAGTCTTGCCAACACTTGCTATTATCTGACTTTTTGTTACAGCTATTCTAGTGAGCGTGAAGTAATCTCTTCTTAGATAGACTGTTCTTTTAAAAATGTAAGTCTAATCATGTCACCTCCCCCACTTCTGAGTGCCTTGATGGCTCATCCCTCATAGTAAAATCTGAAGTCCTTACAATAGCTTTTAAGTTCCTATATGTTTTGCTCTCTACCCTTCCCAATCTAACTCTCTTACCTGCCGCTTTCCCTTCTGTTCATTTTGCTCAGTTTGGCCACATAACCTTTGTAGTTACCGTTCCTTCTGCTGAGAACATGTTTCCTCCAGATATCTACCTGGCTTGCTCCATCACCTCCTTTGGGTCTCTATTCAGACCTTGTCAGGTAGGTCCTCCCCAAGCGCTCATTAACTCCTAGCCCTCCCTAGAGTCGTTCCCTTAGACACCACACCAGCAAATGAAAGTATTTGAAGCCAGGGAGACCTTTCAGAAGGTATCCTAAGCCACATGAATTCGACAGCCTATGTCTCCTTCTGATGAGGCCAACACTGCCCATGGCCTTGACAGAACTTGATACTTACATTTTAAATGTATTATTATTATTATTTGCTCTGGATTTTCTTGATTCTAAGGGAAAATAAGGTGGAGTGCCAATGGCTATTGGGTAGGCCATTAACATACAACTTATAACATTGTTGGAGGAGAGTTGGTTTTGGAAATTTGGTTCTATTTGTTCCCTAGGTCTCCAAAAGATAGTGCCTTGTTACTATCTGGAATAGCAAAAGATGATGGGCGTGTGCATGTCATTAAATTGCTGTGCGACTCTGAATAAATCACTTAACCTTTCTGGGAATATATTCCCTATTTGTAAAACAAGAGGATTGGACTACATGATCTTTAAGGTCCCCTCTAGCCCTGACATTCTCTATTCTGTCATACTTTTCACCTAATTAGATATTAAGTCTGGCTTGATTATTTTAGGCCTTCGGGTCCTGGGAACTGGCCGCTATCAGCAAAATATCTCCAAATGCAGTTTAAATCCAGTGGAGCTTAATATATTTTTGTATGTGGGCTTCAGGAGATCAAGCTTTGAGTTGGCAATATGGGGAATTTAGTTACTATTTTTGACAAGTGGTTGAATTTATTAAATGATACATTACATCTGGCAGCATTACTGACGAATCAGGGAACAAGGACAGAGTTAAGAATTTCAAAATAGTTGAAGGGCCTTCAGAACCATAGGGTTTGTCTTGCAAAATGCTCATTATGTAGAATGAGCTACCTAAAGACAGGGAGGTGGTATGAGCAGAGAAGTGTTAAGGGGAGAGCTTCAAAGGAATAGGGCTCACACGGGCTGGGCAGTGGACTGTTACTCCTGCTCTTACTAGATTGGTTCATTTTTTACTAGAGTGTGTTTCTTGGGAGGGGCGGAAATTGATGTTTTGAAATTGTAATGATAGGAAATGTTGGGGAAAGTTGGTTTTTATGTTGCTTGTGGAAATGAAAGACATCATTCCTATAAAACAAAAAGCCTATTAAAGACTAATAAAGACCAGAATGAATTTGCACTAATGTGATGATGCCTTCTAAAGTTGGCTTTCTCTGTGACAGCCTCACCCTGAGTGATTATGCGACATGCCCTAGGGCCACCTCTATCGAGGAGTTCCTTGACGGGCCAGGTTAGGGATAGATGGAGCTGGAGTCTAAGCTTATGAATGGAATCCCTGTCTCTGGCCTACCAAGAGGCAGAGGGGATGAAGGGCCTTGGAGAAAGTGGGGCCATAGTCTGGATCTTCTGTTTCAGCAGTTGAGTGTCCCCAGCTGATGTCATATTCTCCTAGGACATTTATACATCAGAGTCACTGGGGCTACTTTGGCTTGTGATTCTCTATACATGGCTCTGAGCATGCAATCACAGCCTGTGGATGCAAGAAGGACCTCTTAGTCCATAGTTGGTATGTAGGTTTCATGTTGAGTATCACCATTAATTATTTAGCTGTGGTTTCCGAGAGCACTTTGTTGAGAAAAATTCTAAGTTTCTTATATAAATTCAGAGGAAAGAATACATTCGTGGATTAGTAATGTCTCCCATGAGTGAGAAATGTGAACAAATATGTGCAAGCTTTTTATTTGCCTGATTTTAGGGAGAAAGTTTAGGCTACAAGAGGAGAAGTGACCTGCCCAAGGTCACACAGACAGCTGGGAATAAACCCAGGTCTCCTTTCTCTGATGCCCGAAGTAATTACATCTTACCCTGCTGGAAACTACTTTCACAAAGGCCTCTGTTCCATAGGATACTCACAAAATGTATAGGAAACATGAACCTGGAAGTGACTGGTGCGTGACAACACACAAACACCCCGCTTTGAACCATATCATAAATTTTGCTTTTGATCTTCGTTCAGGAGGGACCAAAATAGCACATATCCACTTTTGCCTGTGAAAGCTGTAATACTTTGGAGGCCATGGAAACACTACTGTTTGAACAATTAAACTTTTTAAAGAAAATTTCATTATTTTATAGATATACATTAAGTATTTACATTCCTTTCAAATATTTTACCCTCATAACTTAGGATTTGGGGCCTTTATCCTTTGGAATTCTCAGTATCTGCTTTTCTCCTAAAGGTGAAGTGGCTAACCTAGCCATGTTGAAGGTTTTCATTTTATTACAAGGGTTTGGGTCCAATGGATTCTCTAGTGGATGTCCCCACCTGCTGGGTGTATAGGCTGCTCTTCAGAAAGAGAGCTGCCTTGCCCACAGTGTGTTCTTTCTCTGAGGGTTGTCTGCCCTCAGGGACTACCTGTACAGCAGTTCAAGAGCAATTTTAAAGGGTGGTGCCAGCTACAGTTCTCCCTATGGGATCATCTGAGGCATCTGTTGCAAGTGCCTCAGTTGAACTTTTTCTTCCTAAGCTCAGTCTCGCTTCCCTAACCTTTTTAGAGTCATTGTTCCTGAGAGCAGACCCCAATCCTGTATGCAAATCTGTCGCAGAATCCATGTTACAGTGAGTATGACCCAAAATAGATTCTGAATATTGAGGATGCTGAACCATAGGATGGCACATAAAGCTGGAGAGAATTTACTGAAATGGAAACACTCTCCCTGGACACAGGATTTAACACTCTGGCAAGGACTCCAGGAGACAGTGCTAGGATGGCTTTTGGAACCTTGGAGAATGCAATGGCCCACACCAAATGAAGTAAAAATGTCAGAAATACTCAGGCAGATGGTAGAGGAAGTGATCAAGAAGTGGGTCTTCTAGAATGGATATGCTACATAACACCAGAAAACCTATTAGCTGACTATTTTCCATGATAGGTTCAGCGATAAGGAATAGGCTTGTGAGTTGAGTGCTGGTATTGCTGAGAAGTTCAGTGTTGTCACTCCTCTGTAGCTAGAAATGACAGTAAGAGATACTGTCACAGAACTGGGCTCCCTAGTAATAATAGAAATGGTAGTATTCTCAAATAATAGAAG
This sequence comes from Pteropus medius, assembly GCF_902729225.1. Lineage (NCBI taxonomy): Eukaryota > Metazoa > Chordata > Mammalia > Chiroptera > Pteropodidae > Pteropus > Pteropus medius. The sequence continues at coordinate 38,196,778 of NW_024344378.1, read as the reverse complement.
TCAAATGGTGACACTTAATACCAGGAGCAAGGCAGGTGCAGTTACTATAATGAGTAGCAAGGTCAGAGTGGCTGCTGGGGGCCTGACTTGCAGAGAGCTTTGGAGACATTTAATAGAATATAGTGTTCTTCAGGGACAAGATAGATAGAAAGCCAGCAGGATATTACTTAATTTATACAATGAAAAGAAATGAAGGATAGATGGTCAGGGAGCTAAAAGCAGCCGCCACATTAAAAAAAAGTTATGATTGTTTAACTGGACTTGAGCTGGTGCTTGGACCTGAAGCCCACTATCTAAAGGAGCCATCTGGTCTTCTTGAGGAAGATGCCTTTGACGTCATAGCAAGTGAGTGCAGAATTAATTCCCTCAGTTCTTTGGGGTATCCTGAAATAAAGGGATTGCCCAGGAATTTTGAAAAATGTTGGACGCAGGGCTGGAATTGACATTGATACCCAGGGATGCAAAACATCATCTGGTCTCATTAGATTGAGAGAGTTAGGGGACAAGTAATAAATGGAATATTCTGTTTGGCCCATAGTGGGTCTACTGGTTCTATTTAGTGATAATTTCCTTGAACCTCGAATATATAATTGGAATGGATATACTTGATGGTAGGCAGAACCATCACATAGGTTTCTTGCTCTGTAAGGTAAAAACTATCTTAGAGCAGAAGTTTGAGTGCAAGTGTCTGAAATTGTCTCCCTCCTCTCCTTCAAAATAGTAAATCGAAACTAATACTGCATGCTGGAAGAATGGCAGAGATTAGTGCTTTGCTTAAAAATCTAAAGGGTGCAGGGTTGATGGTTCCCATCATTTCCCCACCCAATTTGTCAGTCTGACAAAACTGGATAAATTCTGGTAGTTGATAGTAGGCCCCCCATCTCAGGCAAGTAGTAGCCCCAACTGCAGTTGCAACGCTGGTTGCGAAGTCATTGCTAGAGCAGGTTAACATGGCCTTAGATATGTAGACCAGTGTGTGGTCATTGATCTGATTAATGCATTTTTTTTCCATCCTCATCAATAAGAAAGATCAGAAACAATTTACATTTATGTTGAATGGAGATTTTGCTCCAGGGCTTTGATATTTCTCCTTGTCACTGTCATAATATTGTCTGAAAAAATCTGGACCATCTGGACATGCTGGAGAACATCACATTGGTCCTTTACATTGATGACATCACATTTAATGGATCAAATGAACAAAGAGTTGCAAGTAAGTAGAAGTTTTGGTAAGATATATATGTTTCAGAAGGTGGGAGATACACTTTATGAAAATAAATCACTACACTGATGAAATTTTTAGAGGTCAGATTGTCTGGGTCATGCCATGACAGCACCTCCAAAGAAAAGGAAGAATGATTTAATCTCTCTTCTCTAAACAGAAGAAAGAACAATGTTTGGTAGGCATTTTTACATCCTAGGGCATCATATTCCACACTTGGGAATACTGCTTCAGTCTATTTACTATGTGACATGAAATGCAGCCAGCTTTGAGTGGGCCAAGAACAGGATAGGGCTCTGCAGCAGATCCAGGATACAGTGCAAGCAACCCTGCCAACTGAACCATAAGATCAGGCAGATCCTATAATAATATGTCTGTGTGGTACTAAAAGACTCCATGTGGAATTTATGGAAAGCCCTATTAGGATCACAATGTAGACCCCTCAGTTTCTAGAGCAAGGCTATCCCATCCATAGTAAAGAACTATATAGCATTCAGAAAGTGGCTCTTAGCATGCTACTTGTCCTTGGAAGGACAGAGCATCTGACCTTGTACCATCAAGTGGCCATGTGGCCAGAGTTGCCCATCATAAACTGGGTTTTTTCAGATCCACCAAGGTTGATTGGACCCATTAGTAATCCATCATCATCATCATCCTCATCGTCGTCGTCATCATCATCATCATTGTCATCATCATCAACTGGCATTGGGCATAAGCAGGGTCAGAGGCATAAGTAAGCTGCACAAGCAAGTGGCCAGACCCCTGTGCCTTCCTCACTTTTTTCTCAATCCCTCCTCCTTAGAACACACGTATGGCCATGTGGAGGGTTCCTTATGACCAGTTGTCAGGGGTGGAAAGGTCAGAGCTTAGTCGACAGATGGGGCTGCTTGGTATGTAAGTGGAAGCCAAGAGTGGACTGCTGTTGCATTGCAGTCCTGCTTAATGAAAGACAGAAGTCAGGGGAGATGCTCTTAATACACCAGGGTTGCCACTTTGTGTGAAAAGATAAGTGGCTCAAGGTAAGAATATGCATAGAAAGAATACATACAAACCCAGAGTCAGTGACAAATGGTTGGGTTAGATGGACAGGAGCCTGGAATGAGCAAAATTAAGAGACAGAGGAAGAGATATAGGAAAGAGGCATGTGGATGGACTTATGGAAGTAGGTATGAAGTGTGAGGATCTTTGTATGGCACGTTAACCCCACTTGAGAGCATCTACCCCCAAATCAGCACTAGCAACCAAATATTTTTTTACTAAGGAATCTTGGGTTTTGGCTATTAGGTTGGCTGGCTTATCATTTGGGTTTCAGCTCATTTGCTTCAGAGAGAACTTCCTGGACCACCTTAACTAAGGGCTTTCATCCTCTACTCCATTATATCACCTTGTTTTATTTTCTTCATTATTCTTATATTAAATAGTACTATTTGTTGTATAGTGTGTGTCTTTGACTAGTCTCTAATTAATGAAGAAGGACATCTTTGTCTTATTCATCACTTTACTTCCTATGCTGAGAACAATTCCAGACACAGAGTATGCCCTCAATGTATATTTGTTAGATGAAGGAATAGGGTTCAGTATGGTTAAGTAACTTGTTCAAGGGCACAGAGCTAATATGTGTGACAGCTGGGGTTTGAACCCAGGCTCCAGAGTGCTAGCTTTGTGGCCTTGGCCAAGATACTTAACATCCGTTTTTGTGCCTTGGTTTTTTCATTTGTATCTGGGAATAATAATAGTATCTACCTTTCAGTTATTGAGAGGATAAAAGGAGTAAGTATAAACAAATGTTTAGAATAGTTCCTGATACATTTTGGCATGGTAGAAGTGTATACTAGTATTAAGCAGTGGAGTGGGATTTCAACTTGGGTCTGACTACGTCTTAAGATTTGGTGGAGACTCCAAGTGGCATTTTTGAGGGCCGTGGGAACTTGCAGGAGAGGAACAGTGACTGATAAAAGGAAAGGATGAGTATCTGATATAAAGTTACCTTCATAATCTCACCAGTCCTTGTGTATTGAGTACCTAATGTATACAAAGCACAGTGGCGAGTGCTACGGGAAACTTAAAAAAAACTATAAGATGGTCTCTTGACCTTAAGCAAGTCTTGCCCTAGGACACAGTGTTTTAAATGCTTACAGCCACATCATCGAGGCCCAGGTCTTGCTGGCAGTGCTGAAGCAGGAAGTGCTCTTCTCCAGGACTGAGGGTAGCCAGAGCCCTGTGACAGTTGCTGCCCTTCCACACTAATGACACGTGCCCCCAATCCGTATATATGGGGACATCTATAGAAATCCCCAGAAGCCTCCTTGGATGTTGACTGCAACTGCATATTGATTGTGTCCCTGAATTTGTCCTCTTTGCCTGAGAAGTAACTGAGGGTGGCCTCCCTGTGACCCTTGACCTGACCCACTTTGGGCTTGATTTCTGGGCTTCTGACTGCCACAGACCTTGAGCTCTGGCTTGGTGGAATTTATAGGCCGAGACTGTTTGAGTTTATACCACTGGCTGCTGAAAGCACACAGCCTCATGTTTTATTCCTGACACTGAAAACTTTGCCCAAACTCCTCTTGGGTGAATTGTATTGAATTTTGCCTAGTAGTTTGTACCAGCATTGTCTGCCGAATATTCCATTGAGTACTGAGCTTATATTTACTGTATGTTTTCCTGTTTGGGTTGAACTCCAAGAATCAAGGCAAATGACAAGCCCTGTTCTGCCTTACCTTGTAGGTGCGTTCATCGCTACAGACACAATGCATTTTACATATCTGACAAAGGGGAATGATTTCACAGAGGGTGCTGTGCTAATATGAGGACTTTCGTCTTTCCTAATGTGGACATGTGAGAAATATTCTCATCCAGCAGTTTATTTTGCTTCTCTTTTTCCCTGATATATTATCAGCGTTTCCTTTTCTCATGGTCTCAGGAAAGGTTATATGTATTTTTAATTGTATGTGTATATAATGCCCATTAGTACTAATGGGATGTATTCTTTCATCAGGACATAATCGCCAATAGCATGCAAATCAGCACATTCCTTTTACTCCAGCGTTTGCTGAAGGCTCCATTCTTGGGCGACATATGGTCTCTAGTCACCTCCTCACTCTGCTCTGAAAAATGTCCATTACATATCTTAATCATCAAATTTTTTACCTTCTGCTTAAGAAATGAATTAAGGCGGTGAAAATTGAGATGGCAAGCATTTTTAGTTTGAAAAGAGGGTCTTCTCCTTGCTGCCAAAATCCACTGTTGCATTTTTACATTAAAAAATTTTTTTTCTTTACGTCACCAATTAGCGCTTCAAAGTGATTTTTGCGTCTGGCTTACATGGAGTGTGAGCTATAAAAATTCTAGTTTCAAAGCTTCTTTTGCTCTGTTCTGTGGAAAAAAATTTCTTTTAACAAGAAATTGCTTAGACACAGGGATAATAGTTTGAGGCATCATGAACAACATTTATGCAGACAGTCAAAGTAATTTTAGAAAATGTGTGGGTCTGATAAAAGTCTGATGAATACGCAGAAAGAAGAAATTAATATTGAAAGAGCACCCATTATATGTCAGGCATCATAGCTGCCTTAGACCATTTAGTTTTCTTAATAGACAAGGTAACCGAAGTAACTTGCCCAAGTTCATTTGTTTATTTGACCATTCATTCTTTCACCAAAAAATTATTTAATGAGCACAAGTTTGTTCTGGCATTGTGTCAGACACTTGATCCTTGACTTTATGGTGCTTGCTAATTGGAAGAATAGATAAAATATAATTAAACGAAGAAATAAATCAATGAAAAAAAGGTGATAAGTGCTCGAAATAAATAAGGTGTTAAGATAGACAATAGTTGGGGGTTCAAGGTGGAAGGAACTTCCTTGACTTTGGGTGCCACAATGTAAGTAGGAACTGTAGACTTGATGCAAACTCAATTTAGTCTGGCCCCAAAGCCATTTATTTTATTACACTTGTGTCAACTGGCTAACTCCATTCTGATTTGATCACAGCTATGATGGCTAACATTTTGTGAGTTTCTACTATTTGCCACACCCTATTCAATTGTATGTGTTTCTTCAGCTATTTTATAAAGTAGAAATTATTTTTTTCCCCATTTTGCAGATGAGGAACCTGAGACTTAAGAAAAGTTTGTGACTGCCCCCAAATGACATAGTACCATTTTCTCTTTGGCCCACAATGCTCATATTCTTGAGAGCTAGATTTTATAACCAATTTTTCTTCTAAGAGACCAAGAGGTTGTGTTATCTTTGGGAACAGAGGCTTAGACAATGTGGACTGGCTGATGGGACATTCTGTCTCTCTCTATTTCTGAAAAAGAAAGAAAGAAAGGAATGAAGGAAGAAAAGAAAGAAGGAAGGAAGGAAGGAAGGAAGGAAGGAAGGAAGGAAGGAAGGAAGGAAGGAAGGAAGGAAAGAAGGAAGGAAGGAAGAAAAAACTCATGCCTGTACCCTAGGAGTCAAGAATAACATAGATTTTGAATGAAGCTTTACTTTTTTAGAAACATCGTATGTTTTTTAGACTGAAAAAGTGATATATGCTTATTATAGGCAATTTAGGAAAAAAAGAGAGAAATGTAAAACAAGAATAAAAATAACTTATAGTTCTATCACCCAGAAAGGGCAGTATTTTTTCAATGTATAATAACAAAGATGACTGAAACTTTTATAGCACTTACAATGTGCCGGGTGTAATTCCACACACTTTACAAATATTAACTAATTTAATTATCACAGCAACCCTACATGGAAGGTACTATTATTATCCTAATATTATAGATAAGGAAAGTGAGATAATAAATGGTTTAGTAATACTCCTAAGACCACAGAATCAAGCCTCCACAGGCATCTTGGTTCTGGAGTCCATGCTTCTTACCATCCTGCTATCCCATCTCTATGTAAAAAGAGATGTATATATTCTTTTAGAAACCTGGGGTCATATTTTACATACAATTTTAGATTTGGCTTTTTCGGTTAACATTATTTCATGTGCATTTTTCCACGTCCTTATATATTCTTTAAAATATTTTTTTAATGGCTGTATGGATATATTTTATACCGCACTTAGCTTATTTCTTTTTTTAAAAAATAATTATAAAAAGTTATGCAATGAATGTCCATGTATATAAATCTTTGATGAGCTTTTTGATTATTTCTTCAAGACAGGTTCCTGGGAGAGGTTGCCTTGGACAGAATTTTTGGTATTTCTTTAAATCTGTGGTGGGAAAAAAATGTTCAGATGTGGGGCATAGATTTCGATAACATAAAAACGCAGGAAAATTAGAGATCTGTGTGGGCTGAGTAAAAAAACAATCAGGGAAGACTTCCTTAAGGAGGTGGGTGGAGTATAAGCTAACCTTGAATAATGAACAACACAAGCAGGCCTAGAGGGGTGAGAGAACATGAAGAGCTTTTAGTGGATGCAGGAAAGATTTGGGAGAGGAGCTTCGAAGAGAGAGGCAGAGAGTAGACTATGAAAGGCAGGGCCTTGTACATCACATTAAAGAAGACAGATTTTTCTCTAGAGGGAACAGGGAGCTGCTGAAGTGTTTGAGCTTAAAAAGAGATGTGGTCATATTTGCATTTTTGATATTACTGTGAGGCCTGGGAGTAGATGGGAGAGAAGGAAGTGAGGACAGAGGAGGATCCATTTGGTAGGATGTTTGGGGGACTCAGAAGGGTCCGTTGGCATAGTCCTTTCCCAGGGGCTTTGCCCAAAGCAGGGCCCATGGCCTTCCTTGCCATATTTAATGCCTCACCAAGAGGAGTCTAGACGGAATATTTATAAAACACTGACCTGGAAAAGGAAATGCTGCAGAAACAACACAAGCACTTCCTCAATGTTGTCGAGAGTTAACATCCATGAGAAATACATGTGTCTGTCGGAGCAGAAAATAATGAGGCAATATACTTCCTCAAACAGATTCAGTTCATCATTGCTGGGGCCCCAAGGAAGGGGAGGACAGTTAGAGGGGCGTCTTCCATTGTCAGCACTGGCCGTTCCTTGCCAACCAGGCAGGTCACTCAGTGCTTTTTTCCAGGCAATTATTTTCGGGATGACTGGAGATTTCGATCAACCAATCAAGCTTTTATAGGAACCACTTTCCTTGATTATGTCACTGATCTTTAACTCAGCGAGAGATTTTCCTCAGCATGGCTTGACAGCCTCAAGTTTTCAATTAATTTCTCTCTCACCGTCTCCTGTATCTATCTCACTTTTGCTTTTAGTTGGGGAGCTCTGAGGTTCATAGGCTCACATGAACTTCTCATGTGAAGTGTGTGTGTGTGTGTGTGTGTGTGTGTGTGTGCATGGAGTGCGTGTTTTAAAGGCATCAGAAGCCTCTTTCTGGCCTTCTTTCAATGAAGAATGTTCTGTGCAAGAGCTGAGGGACTTGTGAGCAGGAAGCTGACTGAACAGGGAGAACTGAAAAGATAACTTACTGTAGGTAGTAGAGGATTCTGATCTCCGGGGTGGGCTGCATTCAAGACTAGCCCCAGGGGTTTGCAGACTGAGGCAGGATCAGTGTTTCCAAATACGGAGACATATCCCTGCTTCAAAATATACTGATGAATATTTTAAATTTTAATGGATACATATCTATTTCAATGCAGTTTATTCCATGGGAATGATTGTCTTTCTTTTAAAATAAAGTTATTTGCATAATATATAAGTGACTTAAATAAAAATATTAGGTAAATATTAGGAGACACTGGGATAAATTTTAGAATCAGAGAGACGTAAATAAAGTTCAAGTTCTGCCTCTTACTAAGTTCTGCCTCTTACTAAATGCATGCATGTGGGGAAATTACTTAATATCTCTGTGCCTTAGTTTTTTCATCTGTAAAATGGGTTGTAAAACCTACCTTTCAGCATTATTGTGGGGTTTAGCGGTTCCTTTGTCCATTCATGTATTCATTCAATCGTTAAATATTTATTGAGTATCTGCTATGTGCTACTCACTATCCGGGCACAGGAAATACAGCAGTGAACCTATTGCATCCCTACCTTCACGGAGCTTCCATGCTAATGGGTGTGGGGGGAGACAGACAGTAAATGCATAGACTGGTATATAAGCAACTGTCAAGTTCTAAGGAAAATACAGCAGAGTAAGGGAGATGTTAGAGCAAAGCCTCTGAGACAGGAATGTGTTAGATGTGTTTGAGGAAAAGGAGGTGGAAGTGGACAGAGTCAGAGGGAGAAAGGAGGAGACAAGGTGGAACAGTTAGTCAGATGCCAGGGCAAAGAGCACATTGTAAGGTAGGGTAGACACGGGCTTTTATTTTAACTGTGACGGGAAGAGGAGTGATCACTATATTGTATCTATTCATAATGACAAATTAAGTTAATACTTGAGCAGCTACTTACCCAATGCCCATCGTGTGCAGAGTACTACATTAGTCTCCCAGGGTTTGAGAATACCAAAGTAAGCTGGACAGAGGAGCTACATTCTTATTGGAGAAACAGTAGTCTCATCAGTTTATATCTAACATTCATTGAGTACTTGCTGTGTATCAGGCATAGTTTCACATGTTTTCCTTTAATGAAGTAGCTCCTGTAGTCCTTAGAAACAAAAGTACCAAACCAATTCTTAGCCCCAATTTGCAGATGAGGAAGCTGGGGCACAGAGACACTTACCACTATAGATATCACCATTCTCACCTTTCAATGAAAGGAGAGTGAAATAGATGTGCTCTTGTTGAGGTTCAAAGCACAATGGGAGTGCAGAGCAAATGCTACCCCAAAGAGGGATGAAGCAGCCAAGGGACTACAGGTGCTCTGGAGTGAGGCTGCCACCTGCTCTCTGTGATGCCAGCCACATTGCCTCTCTTCTCTATGCTTCTGTTTCCTTATTCATGAAATAGGATCAGTAGGGGTATCCACCCCATAGGATAGCCATGAAGGTGAAATGAGACAGTTCACAGGAATGCTTTTGCACAGAGTCTGGCACATGACGAGTGTCTCTCAAGTCTTAACTATATACTCACAAAGGACTGGGGAAATGTTTCACAAACAGGCCATCATGGGCCTGGCCTTGAGGTATGAAACATAGGAAGCAAATAAAGATAAGTAAATTTCAGGTTGTTAGGGAATATCTCAGTAATAGAGTGTTGAAAGTTCATGGTACGGCTGGATGGTGGGTGAGGGTGTAGTGGACAATTCTATGAATTCTATTAATCTGTGACACCATCCTAAGCACAGTGCGTTTTTGTGTATGAGTGTGTGAGAATGTGAGTGTGAGTGTGTGTG
>NW_024344378.1:38165666-38187284 GCF_902729225.1 Pteropus medius | reverse complement strand
GTGTGTGTGTTTAATAGGCCACAGGAAAGCTTTGATGCTTTGAGCACTGGGGAGCCTGTGATCTGACCTGTGCTTTCATACATATGCCCAGCAGCAGCATGAGGAGATGACTGCATGGTCCAGGTGATAAGCCCTGAAAGTCTGACCCCGCCTGGTAGGGAAAGGTGGAGAGAGAAAGTGAAGGATGAGATGCTTCGAAGGTAGAATCTACAGGGCTTCGAGCCTGATTTCACCAACTCCTTGGAGACACGCACACACACACACATGCACACAGCAAAAGAGATCCAGCTCCACTCCACTCAGCCTCTCTGTCCCCAGTGATCACTATACTTATAGCTCCTTAGTTTTCCCATCTGTTAAGTGGGAAAAATAAAACCGGAATCTCATGGCTCCCAACGGGGTAGAGTCATATGTTACCTTAGCACCAAGAATCCTGTGGAGATGCAGACCAGTTTCATTGCTCCTGCTGATAAAGAACTGTCTTCTTACCAGAATACAGTACCAACAAACTTGCATTTTCTGAGTATCAGAAAGCGATGGTTTGGGTTTGTGCTATTCACTCACTTATGATCTGAGATTACTCTAAAAAGACTTCACAGCTTAGTCTAATTGGGTAATTGGGATGTTTCCAGATGAAATTCGACTTGTATTTTTTAAAAACGCTTTGAAGAACTGGTTGCCATGGTACTGTTCTGCTGACAAGATCCTTCACTCGCTCCTGCTAAGCAGCAATAATGGGCTTCTGTTTATTCTAAGTTTCAGGTTACCCTACCTGAATATCCTCTGCAAGAAACAAGGTATGAATATGAAGAAACTAGTGAAGTCCTTCCCTCGCTTTCCTTGATAGGGATGTGTGTCTCAGCAGACAAAGAGATTTGTCATTATAGGGTGTTGTCCTAGGAGAGGCCCAGCTGGCATAAGGGGACTTCCCAGACCATGTCTCCCCCAGGCAGCTGGGAGTTGAGGAAGAAACCACTGTACGTTTGCCACAGTATAAACCGGATGGTTGTTTCAGGATATGAGTACTAACTCTCTCACATTTGAGGGCAAATCGGTGTTTGGCAGAGAGAATTACCTTTATTTTAAGAAATAACATGGTTTTAAAAGTTAATATTTATGTTTTTATAGTATTACTGTTTTAAATTTGAGAAAGCCTTTGTTCTAAATCAATTTTTCAACCTACTAGACAATAATTCTTACCCATCATCCTTAGACTTGTATCAGAGTGTTTATTATATGAATGTGAAACATCTTCCCCAGATGCAGTATTTTTGGCTTCATTAAAAGTTTTTCTAGTTCCTCTTCAGCCATGTCAATATTTACCTTGGACAATGCTTTGGATCCTTTTGTTTATAACTCCAGAATTCTCCAAGACAAACTGATTATTCATGACTCTCTGGCCTGGGTTGCAATTTAAACATACCTTCTGTTGACGTTTTAAGAGTACGGCGACTCCCCCAGACTGTTTCCTCTACTTCTCATAGATGCATGATTTGTGACCTTCCATACTCATTTCCTGCCCTGCATTTTTTCCCTCCTTCCAGGTGTCTTCCAAGCACATCTTCCTTGTTGAGCACACTCTCAGAACATTAGGAAGCTAACTTTTTCTCCTTTTCTTTTTAAAATTCCAGGATCCTTCTGTCTGCCAAGGATGCTTTTTCAACATCATGTTGTACCTACATTCTTTGAACACTTTCATTGTCTTCCTAGAGAGCATATTCTTCCGTGTTACCCACTCCCTCTTGTTGAATTTCTGGCAGCTGATGCAGAGAACACGTGACCACTGTCTTCATTGTCTAAAGATTTTAGTTTAAACCTGCCAATGAGTAAAAGGATGCCTTAGTGGGCAAATAGACATCATAAAGCTACAGTACATTTTTCTTGAGAAGCTCACTTATATCGAGCCAGTCATCTTTCCTGCTCCAGATTTTAGGAATCTGTGCACTTTTTCAATTCTCTATACGTGCCTTTCAGATGTAGAGGATTTAACATTTACAAAGTATTTCACATACATTATTACACTTGATTCTTATAAGAACTTTGTGAGGGAGACCCAGGGGTTCAAGGGACCTGTTGATCACAAGGAGAGAGTAGGCGCAGTTTTTGCCCTCTAGAACATTTATATTAACAAATGATTTGGTTTTATATGCATCTTTCTGTTCCCTTAAAACACTGTGCTATTTCTTGATTGAGGACATTGTGTGCACTATTTCCTTTGCTTGAACTATCCAACTTCTCCCTTTGACTAGCTGAACTCCTACCCACTTTTTAAATGTCAGTTTTGATTTCGCTTCCTCTAGAAACGTTCCCTGGTCCCCCAAGTCTGGGCTAGGATTCTTCCCTTGTGCTCCCATAACATCCTTAAAAATAGCACTGGAATGATGCTCAAAAATACTTGTTAAATAAACAACCGATGCACATTGTGTCTTCTGGTTTGTGTAGCCTTGGATCTTTGAGTTCAAGAAAAAATGCCAGAGAAGACTCTAAGAGTGTCCAGAGAATTTTAAGTATTTCTGTGTTCATTTTTCATAACACCATTTGAATATTGGTAGCTGATATGATTTTCTGTTGGTTGTCCAAAACAAATCCTTTTCCCTTCACTTCGTCTTTACTTCCTCACTTTTCCTTTCAGGAACTGTCCCTTTCCCCACTTTTGATTAGTGTTTTTCAGTTGGGGCTGCCCACATCTTGGGACTAGGAGTAGACCTAATACACATATCTCGTCCCCTGGGTGCAATGACAAGTTTAAGGAGAGCGCTCAACCCGTGCTGGTAAACCTGGGACTTCTGCAGAAACTCTTAGGTAAGAGAGGGTCTCTTTTTCCTTTAAAGGTTGCAAGCAATGGATACAAGCATTCATGGAACTTCTGGTTCTTCGAGAACTTGCAGAGAGATTAATGAAGCCATCACAGAACGACCCAAACCAAGAGACGGTGGTAGAGTGAAGGCATAATGAAGATATCATTGAACACTTGGATTCAGAAGTACCTGATCCTTTGAAATTCCAAACTGAGAGATTCCCTCTTTGGTTGCAACTAGTTTGAGCTGCATTGTGGTCAGTCATCAATAACTGATAGAGTTCTGCTTAATTCGATGGAAAACAAAGTACCATGTTATTTTTATTACTGACACTAACGCTTTTCGTTCCTTTGTGGATTTGCCTTATGCTTTCACTTCTTCATATGTTTTGCGTCCACGTAATTTGTCTTAGGTGGTTAATCAGGAACCAAGTAAGCAAACATGTTTTTGACTTATATTTCCCAAGTCCAATGTCATGCAATAGGCTTGCTGAATATGCCCCTGTTCATGTTTGAGCTGAGAACATGCCCGAAATCCTTCCAGGAATGGCGATATTTTTATACAGATTCATCCACATGCTCACACCTTACCTGTTGGTCTCCTGGGCTAAAATGTGACAGAGTGATTGCATTGCAATCTGAGAAAGTGCTCTGTGATCTCAAAGTAATGCTAAGCTCCTGAGCCTGTAGGATCAGGGCCTCAGAAGAGAATATGAATGAGCTTTATGCCCAGATCCGGGCAGACAAGGCCTTTACAGTCTCTTTTTGCCCTCCCCTGCAGTTTTTCAGACATCACATTAAAACCTGTTTGACCATTATGATGGAAACAAAAGGACAATGTGCTAATTATAAAAAAAGTATTTTTTCCTTAGAATTGATTTTGCTTCTCTTCTTAGAATCTTGAAGCGTTTTTAGGAGGATATTTTGGAAAATTTGGATCTCTAAACCACTTACAGTGACCTTTAAACTGGCTTTTTCTTTTCTATTTCTCGACGGTAAGTATGGATATGCTAGTCTATAGTGTAACCTTAACTGTATTAAAAAAAATTCTTGTTTATGATGATGGCAATGTTATACTTTCTGAACCCGGTAAAGACATGGAGAAATGACAGGCAAATTGACACCTGCATATAGTAAAATTTCAATGAACAAAAAGTATAAAACTACCCATTAAATGAATTCCATTTTTGCTGTGAACTATATTTATAATTAAGAGGCAAAATCTTCTTCCTCCCTTCATGAGACTGGAGTAGGCAAAGTTTAGGGCTTACTTATGTGGGACCAAACGAGACCTTTTTGCTCCCTCTTCTCATAATACGTGTTCTTTCTTCTTCCCTTTTGTCCTGTGATGTCCTAAAGATAAGATTTGGATTTAGGCTGATGAGCAGAAAGAAGACCCAGAAGTTCTGAGCCATGACATGCACTCCAGCCGACGCTATCAGAGAGCTCTGCCTAAGAGCTTACGACCCAAGCACTACTGACATGAGGTATTGTTTATTCTATTTTTATCAGGGTTTTGCATGTATATGACTTCCCAAGAAATTGTCTGTGGATCTAGGTTTCTAGTTCTCTAGGACAAAATCATCTTCATTGCATCAATATCTTCTGTTGATGCCTAACAAAACCAAAAGAGAAAAAAGTTCTTTGCCTAGTTCCCAGATAACCTTTAACTTGAAAATTCAATTAAACGGTCTCCTCCAACCACTATAGTTCATTGAAGTTTAACTATACACATTCTTGGAAAGGCCAAACTAGATGAAACTGACATTTTGAGAGCTGTATTTGCATTGAAGTAGGAATGTATTTGTACTTGCTTGTTTTGATAGCATTTTACTCAGGGGAAGTTTGGGGAGAAGGGTTTGAGGGGGCAAATATCTAGCATTCGTTTTATTATCAGCGAACATTTCTCCCTATTTGTACCCTGTCGCTTTATTTTCAAATGATGGTTAACAAAATTACATTTTTGCTTTGGAATTTCATTGCTGCTTTCTCTCTAACTTACCTAGAAGATCTTTGGGTATTGAAGGGTTGCATCCACTGAGATTAGTGTTGACTTCTGCACTGAATGGTTTTTCTTTAACTTTATCCTAGAATTAATGAGCACAACAAACAGCTGTGCTGATAAACCCATTCTGCTTGGTGACACACTCTTGCCAGAGCAATTGGCAGATGGTCTGTCTTGCAGAGGATTGCAGCAGAATGGGGGAAATGCTAATAGGAAGGAGAGTGGGTCCTACTTGTTTGAAGCCAGGTTCTTCTATTTTTTGCCTGGTGTTTAAGCATCTTGCCTCATAATTTTTCCCCCACTCTAATTAGATGGGCAGCCTCTCTTTACCATTTATATATGCTCTACTTTTTTGGTTCTACTTTTTCAATTTCAGCATTCTTATTCCTGGCACTGAAAACTTTGCCCAAACTGCTCTTGGGTGAGTGTCTGGGGGTGTTATTCTGTAAGAATCCTACAGCTTGATTCAATCTCCTGAAAAAATTACAACCGACAACAGTAAAGTGAATAAAAGGAGACAAGAAGAGCTAACTGTGTGACAAAGGCAATCTTGTCACAGTTAGTGTTATCCAAACCGATGTTAGCCTGGGTGCAGAGCACATGCCTGTTCTAAGATGTGTGTCGTGCAGTTTTGTCTTTGATTTTTGTTACTATGCCTTGAATTAAATTACCTGTTACATATCTCATGTTCCTCCTGGAACATGCTGACTTATGTTCAAGGCCTTGGAATGTAAGAAACCTATTTGTGAGTGTCTAGAAACATAGGTATTTTTTGTTTGTTTTAAAATGTTCTTTAAGGAAAGGAAACGAAACCTCCATTTGCTTCTAAAAAAATTAATCCTTTTCCCCAAATATTTATTAGTGAGCTAACAGCCCTAGAAACAGGTGTGGACATGTCTATGTATATTCAATTATCTCAGCTCAGAATTTTGTCCTTGAGTTGCTTGGTATCCGCTATTTCAAGATCTTTTATGAACATTATCAATCATTCTTTTTAAAGCTGTGGATAGTTTACCCATACTTAATAAAGACTTTCTTTTATTTTTTTCTCAGCTTTATTAAGGTATAATTGACAAATAAAATTGTATATATTTAAGGTATACAATGGAATGGTTTGATATGTGTACATATTCAGAAATGATTGCCACAATCAAGTTAATTAACACATCTATCATCTCATGTAGTTTCCCTTTCATGTATGAGGTGAGAACACTTAAGATCTATCTCTTAGCAAAATTTAAGTATCTAATGTAGCATTATTAACTATCGTCACCATGCTGTACATTAGATCCCCAGAACTCATTCACCTTATAACTGAAAGTTTATAAACTTTGACCAACCTCTCCCCATTTCCACCCCACCCTCCACCCCCAGCCCTTGACAACCACCATTCTACCCTTTGGTTCTGTGAGTTCAACTCGTTTAGAGTCCACATATGAGATTGTTTGTCTTTCCGTGTCTTGCTTATTTCAATTGGCATAATGTTCTCCAGGTTCATCTATGATGTCACAAATGGCTCCCAACGAATGTTTTTGAAATCCTGACGCCATAAGAAAAGTGCGTATTTGCTGGTGGGACAGTAAGCCGAAAGGGGATTGTCAGGTTTTTTTTTTTTTCTTATACCCCATGGACACTTGAACTTATGAACCTGAGGGTCCTTTTCAGTTTCAAATTGTTCAAGAATGTGGGAGGTCCTTCTTTTACAACTTCTCTTCCAGGTGGAGGACATCTAGCTACCGCTTGAGAGTCTTTCATGACGGGAACTTACTACTTTAACAGAGCATTATTTGGGGTTTCAGTAATTGTGAATATTACCTCCCCATCCCCAATAATTCCGACAGAGCCTCTCTTCTGAAGCAAAAAAGGGCCTATTAAATCCCTCTTCGCATGACAGATCTTCAGTACTGTCATGTCTTCTCTAAGTTATTCTTTCTTGGGCTAAACATCTCTAGAGTGTTAACTGCTGTCCAGACATTTTATCATCTTGACTATTATCATCTAAACTCCAACTGGTCAGTGTCTATATGAGAAAGCAGCATGAAGAATTGACAGTGCTCAGATGACTAGAAGTTTAATAGTTACGTGGAAGGTGGCATGACATCCTAGATGTTGTCTAACCAGTGCAGAGCATGCCAGGGCTAAGGGATCCCTTTTTGGAACTTCTCATGTTCTTGTTTATAGGAGAAACATCTGCCGCTAAATACCAAAGTAATCCAGGCTCTAAGGCAGTGCCTAAGAGTTGACATTTCTGCTTGGATAGCCAAAGAATCACATAAAATCAAATTTATTCACCATCTAAACCATGATCTCTAAACTGACACCACATTTAGTTCCTCTACTTGACTTGGCTAATTCTGAAAGTGGGACCCAAATTCTTCCACATGACTCTGACTCCTCCTTTTTCTCCATCACCTTCTTCCAAATTATTATCATTCCTGTTCTTCTTGGCCCCAGTTCCTTCCCCAACTCCAACCCATTTTTTAGCCGATACTGGGAGTGTGCAGAACATACGGCATTCTTGTAATGCTTTATACAATCAGGTCCACTTAGGAGGTCACACTGAGGAGAGGGCTGCTATAAAATAACTGGCTTTTTGACAGCGCTAATCTGCATTTTCCTAAAACATATATGCAAGAGGGAAAAAGTGCATGTGACAAGAAGAAGGTGGAGAATGAAGTTATCCATCTTCTTAAAGAGCCTGATGTTGAAAGGGCCATAAGAAGGATACATTCTCAAACTGTGTAATCAACTACAAATAGTTAAAACAAGAGTTCCTCCAGCCAGGCTGCACCCAGAGGAGTGGGGCAGAGGTTCTGATTGAGAACTTTGATTTCTCACAGATTGTTTGCGTCTTAAATGAAATTTGGAAAGGTTCCCTGACATCAAAGACTGTTCCTTTTAGCTAATCGATTGAATATGTTGTGCCTGTCCTCCCCCGAGCCCCCTGCGACTGGGAACATATGTCAGATTCTCCCTTTGCCAGTAATTTCGAGGTTCAAGATAATAAAACATCCTTTTTCTAAGTAGAAGAAAGGGTGGTCCTGGGGAATGTTTAGGCAGCGCAGAATTACAATGATTTATTCCTCCCTGAAAAAATACACAAAGCCTGATCAATCCATATCTGAATATCATCTGCATAATTTGAAAATAACACATTGAAGGGAATAGGCCCAACCTCGGTATCCTGTTCACATTTACATCTGGAACAGCTGCCAGGGCCTCTCGCAGTAGATTTTTTCAGTTCTGCAGGGCGGACTTGAAACCCATGCAGAAAATGAAAGTGAGCAAATTTACCTCTGGCATTCAAAGAAACGCTTTTGGTCAAAGTGAGTATTTCTGACCATGACTCATTTTCAAAAGAAGCATTGAATTCGCTTTGTCATCTTTGCCTGGATCGGGCTCAATCGGCCCTTTTATGATTTTTAAAATATCCTATATAGTCGAGATGGCATTTATTAGGCCTCAGCTATTCAATATTGCATTTCAATATATAAAAGTCACTGTTCAATTGAATATTGAGTTTTCTAAGGAAGTAAACCTACAGAAAAGAAATTTGCAAGAATCTAAAATAAATGAGTTTGAGGAAGATCAAACTACTCTTTTGGCGGTTTCAAAGATCAAAAGATCTTTCTTTTATAGAAATCAGGAGCAGTTTGAATAGCCTCTCTCCTCTACTGCAAAGCTCTGGTTTTTTTTTTTTTCCCCCCACTATCATTGATAGCTTGGGACTGCACCATAATGGTATGAAAGGCCCCGGGGAGTAGGGAAGATGGTTTCATTCCCGAAAAGCACCCAGGACTTTTGCGTCAGAAATAGCAGATTTTTCCTTTAATTTAGTCGTGAGCCCAACAGAGTGAGAAAATGAAAATCTGTCTTCAGTTCCTTCAGGTGGAGGGGCAGCCTTGAAGAACACGAGAGGGTCTCCTGATAATTGTTTTTAAAGCCTGCCAAGTATTTTTGTCTCTACCTCTCAGGGAGGGTAGACTGTATGTATGGTGGTTATCATTGCATTCACACTAATTTATGTTCTGCCTTACCTTAGGAAGTTACCTAATCTCTCTAGGTCTCTGTTGCTTATGTGTAATAAAGTGGAGATAATACTTTGTACTTCATTGACTGAAACTCCTTTCAACCTCAGGGCCTTTGCTTATGATGGTCCTTCAATTGGCTAACCTGTGCTCAACCCCCAGGATTCAAGTAAGTGGCTTTTCTTTTGGGAAGCATTCTATGAACCCTCAGACCATGTTATGCCAACTCCTCTTCCCCCCAAAAATGGTGTGCTATGGTTTTCCTCTGTAGCACTTGCCTCAATTATAATTGAGAACATTCTGTGTGAGGGCTGGTGTCATGCCTGGCTCCCTCTACAAGGGATTAGGAAGCCTAGCTTATACATCAGTGTCTACAACTAAAACCACCACAAACTGTTGAGTGAATGAAATTAGTGGAGATACAATCAGTCACATAGAAGTGATCAAGAAATGGCAATTTCTATTATTCCTCTGTATTATGAGCTCCTGGAGGCCAGGGCGAGCCTTGCTTCTCCCCAAGTGGCAGTGTAGAGCCGTTACAGGAATGTCTGTGGATGTGCAGATGGACATCATCAATCACTTCTCCATCCAATTGCCTTCGTCGCCTGCTTGTTTCTTCGTCTTCTCTCTGAGAGTATGTTATCAACTTTCAGGGAGATTCTGGAACCCTTGTTCATCCCTTTATGATGAAGGTTTTCTCCTTCCTGGAAGAGCCTTTTGATTTCACAGAGAGGTCTGTAGGAGAGGACTACAGTAAGAGGTGAGAAGCTGAGTGATGACATTGGCCCTTTTCGCCCTGGTTAGAGAGTTTAGCCGGAGAAGGGGGAGAGAGTTGGAGATGTCAGCCCAGTGAGCCCGACCAGTTGCATCAGCTCTCATGATTTTAAACATCACCACCATCATTATCATCTCCATTATCATTAACGACTAACAACAACTTCTTTATAGTTTACAAAACCTTTGCTTCCCCATCCTGGAAAAAAAAAATAATCCCATCAACACTATAAACCATTCATGGTTGGAAATTCCATTAGAATCTTAGATTAAGGCAAATATCTATAGGAAGTTGCTTTATTAGTTATTAATTATGTACTTATTATGACTTAGTTTATCAACTCATTTCATCTGGGAAGATGAGGGGCAACATTAAGGAACTTGGTTGCTTATGTAGGAAGGAAGTGTGTCTGTCAGAGCTTAGTTGCAGATAACAGAATTCAGTCTAGCTATTCTTAGAAGAAATGAATTTTATACAAGGAATAAAGAACTTACAAAAATCCCTAGAAGGCCTGGAGGAGGAGGCTTTCAGCAGAACTTCCAGGAATCACCCCCCAGAACAATACCTCAGAACTGGCCCACTGAGACAGTTGCTGCCTCAGCCATGATCAAGTTAGTGATGAAGGAGGTTACCTCTACAAATGCTGGCTCTTGCCATCATATATATCCCAACCTGCACCAACAAGAGATGCCCTTGACTTGTCTCTCAATAGCTACAATGCTAGGGTCTGGACCCTGTGGCGTCTGTTAGAGTCTTGACATATCTCCACACTGTGCTGGTTAGCAGAAGTAGTGGAGTGCAGCCTCCATCTCAATGTTTACTTCTTCCATCTGAATTTCCTGGGCAATGGCTGCTTGGCTGACACTAGGTCTTATGTGGAACCTTAGTTGTAGAGCACTCTGGGGAATGAGACCATTCAGATTATAAGCATCTGCGGGGCCATACAGTGGCTATGGAGAAGTAAGGCTGGACTAGACTCTAGCCTGCAGATTCTACCACGGTGGTACATGGTAGGGGTGCAGGAGAGCATTTTTGAGAGAGAAATGGAGAAGGGGCTGAAAACAACCTTGACTGACCTCACAACTTTGCTTGGTTCTAGTTATTAAGAAGAGGCATTTTAGGAATGCCACATCAGGGAAACATAACGCTTTTTTGGAGGTGGTGATTTTGAGGTCTGCATATAAACTTTCTTGAGTTAATAGACTCCTCCTATGTCTCTGACACTTATGGTGGGGGTGTTTCGTCGGTTTGCAAACTGGCCCCTATACATCGTGGGCAAAGAGAGACCCAAGAAAGAGGCAGAGCACTCTGGATTGGTAGGTGGCAGTTTTAACAGCAAAAGGAACTTACATGGGAGGCTTGTCTTGGGCATTCACAAGATGAGTAGATCTCTGCACCCATCTACCAGAATCTTAAACATTTATACAGAGGCCCTAAATGGGTTCAGTCACATACACTATCCAGATGGTCTCAGCAACACATTGCTCTCTCAAGGCCGCACCCTTGAAAATGGCTCCCATTGTGGATGTATATTCGAGGTCAGGGGAGGGGATAGGGAGACTCCGATTGCCGGGTCTAGTTGAAGAGTCAACGAGGAATCATTTCCTCTTGATGACCTCTTCCAAAATGTCTTTGTTCCCCCTTTATTTGAGGAGGAAAGGTGTTCAAATTCACCTGCAACCTAGTGACCTTTCTTCAGGTCAGGAATGTGGGCACCTTCACCCATCAGGTAAATTGCTATTCTCTGGTGAGCGGACTCGGAAGGAGGGCTCTGAGTTGCTCGTTTGGGATGGATCACAGGTTTTGGAAGCAGGCAGTCAGCGGGCTCTCCTGCCATCTTCTTTTTAATATTCGATCCAGCAAACACCTTAAGCTTTAACAAACATCTTCTCCTTTAATAGTGTTGACTTCAAGCTAATAAGGCAACTAGTGAATCAAGTGAAGGTAAATTTCTCATTAACAATTTATTTAACTTTGTTGAAGAGAGCAATTCCAACTTCTGCTAATTGAGTTTGTAACAAAAAGATGGATCCATTTTACTACCACCCTCAGGACCTTAATCAAACTCTGGGAAAGGTAAAGCAACTCTCATTAGCAGACTAAAGATAAAATCCAGGATAGAATGGAAGGTACCAGAACACTGTTAAATTCCAAAAACTTCAACAGGATTATAAAGCGGAGGCACAGACTGGCATTTCACAGTGTTTTGATTTTTATTTGCCAGAGGAAGAGCCCTTTTGACTTGAAGCTAAAGCCGTGCGTAAGACTTTGAAGATGTTGGCTTTAGGATGCGGGGGATGTGTTCAATTTCTCCCCCTTTATTTAAGGTGCCTCTGTGGAATGTGGAAAAGCATGCTGGGTAGACCCATAAGAGGACTTACCCTTTTCAGCTGATGCAAAGCCTTTCCCTCTGGCTCCAGGAGGTGGCTGTAATTTAGGAGTTTCGCAATGAAGGGCTGAGTGAGACTGCCTAAAGTGACAGCCCTGTGGGCAGGGGCACATGTGGCGTGTCTGTGATCGGCCAGTGATTGAATTTGAAGGGATTTCATAATTCTCTTGAAATTCTTGTCTTTTCACTCAGACTTTCCTCTGGAAGCCCGATTAAATGTGTATTATTTCTTCTTAAGTGATTTTACAGGTCGTTTATTTTGGATTTATGAGCATCAACACATTTTAAGAGGTATTAGCGAGCTGTACTGCTGGACACTTGTTCTCTAAATCATTAACTTTACTCTCTATCAGCATCAGATAATAAGAAATCTTTCAAATCTTACTTTGTTTTCTCTTCTTATGTATTTATTCAGGCAACAAGTCTTTTTAAAACATCTTCTGTGTGCTGGGTTCTAGAAATACTCTAATGAACAAGGCAGGCATAAACTTGCTCTCACTATATTAAAGAAAAAACTTTGAAAAGTTTAGTAAAGTCTATATTATTGTGAAATCATGGGGAATGGGTTTGAATTTGTTTTTTCTCTTTATTCCCCATTAAACACTCCATCCACATATCAAGGTCCAAATAGGACATGGTTTCTCTGTGTGTTGGCATATGATGGAGTGTGATAACATTTAAAGTAGGAAGGTGAGGTGAGTCACTTTCTCCCAAGGAGCCTATTCCATAGAATTTGAAATCGTCCATTTTTTTTTTTTTTTAAGTCTATAGCTTCAAAAGAGAAAATGTCCCCAGTGCTGGCAGAAATCCTTATAGCGCCTGTTTTGGGAGTCACATCTCAGTTCCTACACCCATATATAAAACTTTCCCTTTGTCTGTGTCGCATTCATGAGCCTGGCGTGACCAAGGTGGAGTGCGTAAAGAGAGTGAGATTAAGAGACTCATCTGAATCATGAAGAAGAAGAGAATCAGAAGGCCCATACCAGGTAACTGGCACTATCTGTGAAGTGGGAGAGGTGAGGCAAACAACAGCAAAAAGGTCAATCACAAGGTCAGGGACAAGGTGAGTCAAGTTAGGGTTCAGAACGGTGGCTGGGAAATGCTGGGCCGGGGGTGTTGTTTCTCTGTTTTTATCTGAAGCCATGGTTTTAAGTGTCATGAGTAGGGCCGTGTCAGCTTAAAAGCTCTTGTCGGGACCATGTACACAGAGCCCACTGGAAATGGTCAGATGTGCAGCAGCTGAAAGTCTCCCCTCAGAATAGTTTGTTCACCTCACCCATGACTTTGGGGAAACCTGGATGATGAAGGATGTGGGAAAAGAGCCAAGGATGCCACCACTTTTTCAGGAGCAAATAGTAGATAACACAACACAGAGAAAGATTCATCAGGGTCCATAAAGCTTGAGACTTAACAAAGTACTTTCCCACCCATCTCATTTGCCCCCTGCTATCGACCCTCTGTGCAGATGGGTAACTAGAAGGAGAATGGTTCTTCTTACTTGACAGATGATTTAACTCAAACTATTGAGAGCAAGTGAGTTTAAGATCACATAACTATGTAGGGTCAGACTTAGGACTTGAGCCTGAATCTCATTCTAGTTGCAACTCTCTTGCCAATATAATTTACACAGTATTTAAATGACATGTAAAAATAAGCAAGTGATGAAACAGAGCATTACAAATGTATTGACTCACTGAAATATAAGTGTGAGATCGTAGCCAAATCTCTTGTGATTCTTTTGGACTCTTTGGCAATTCTCCCTGGCCATCTCCTTTTTCACCTTTCTGGTACTGGTAGAAATGGGTCTCTGAGCATTTGCCACACCTGCTCCTCGCAGCACTAATGCTGGCATTCTATCTACAGCCACAGTCTTTAGGGTGATTAAATTGTGGAGTACTAGGAACATTTTACGCAGTAAGATTCCACTCATGCTATTTGGTTACTGAATTATCTTCCAGGAGTTTTACTTTGCTTTAGTTGGGAAATCTGAGGGAAACAAATCTAATTTGCTCTTCACATTTTTAATTACAACTTTTGACATTTCAAACTTTTTGACAGAAAAAAAGGACAAGAAACATTATGTAGACGGCAGCTTTGAAAAGGCAGAATCCATGTGTGACTGCTTGAGTAAGAAGGGTTAAAAAAGG
This sequence comes from Pteropus medius, assembly GCF_902729225.1. Lineage (NCBI taxonomy): Eukaryota > Metazoa > Chordata > Mammalia > Chiroptera > Pteropodidae > Pteropus > Pteropus medius. The sequence continues at coordinate 38,173,143 of NW_024344378.1, read as the reverse complement.
CAACAACAAAAAAACCTGCTCATTTTTGCTCGCTTAAAAAAAAAAAAAAACAACTCAAACTATCTCCAAATGTAGCTTAATCCATTTTCAGACTCCATACATTATGCATCAAAATTTTGTAAAAAAGAAATTCGAGAAGAGCGTTTACATGAAACCACTTCAGTGGATTAAATTTGCAGTTCAGCATATCTGACTCAAAAAGTATACAAGACATTTTGAGACCCCTGCCTCCTTTCCTGTGTACAAGGTTCTTACTTCAGATAAATAACTTTTAAAGAATGGGTAGATTCCAGCAGCTGTCTTTAAAAAAAATTAAGAAAGGATTTGGTCTTCCTTCCACTTAGCTTAGCAATAACTACAAAAGCTTGAAGAACAGAAAACATAGTTGAGAAGGTTAATGGAAGTTCTGTGGATCTTGAGATTCTTTCGGGCAAAGCTACCCCATCAAAGGTAGAAATGCTAATGTGAAAATATGTTCTCAATAAAAGGAGCTCACATGGACAGCTACATAATAACTACAAACCCTACCCAGCTTTAGTTCAAGGTTGAGTTGCCATTATGGTTAAACGTGTGATTGGGAAGTTCAGAATCAATCACAGAGATGTCTTCACCTAGTGGATGCCAAGCATCATTGAGACCATATCTGGATGCTTGGAGGGCCAGGAGCATTTTTATCTCCGTTGCTTAAGTAATGGATTGTTGAGAGTCTTGGTATGATGGTATTTATTTCCTGTTACCCCAGAAATCATGCACCACTGGAGAAACACACTTTATGGTAATCAGGCAAGGGTCTGGAGCACTGGAAAAGCAATCCATTTCTGAGATATTAATGATGGGCAGTCCTAAATTGACAGGAAAAGCCTGACCCTGGGGCATCATTTTGTTATAAACTATGGGCTTTCCAAACAATCTAAAGATCATCTGAAAGTTTCCATGTAACTTTTATATTTTTAAGTGTTGAAAAGTTCCCAGTGGCATGGCTGGTGCTACAGTTTTGCGGTGACAGCTCTGGTCCTTTTCTCGACAACTAAAGATCCCGACAGTGACCGATGACAGGGCAGCATTCCCCTCTGAATTTCCCATTAGGCTGGGGATTCATTTTGAGACCCACATTTTATGAATGCTGTGATTTCAGTGCAATGCAGCTGTTGAGGTGTCTACATTCAAACTGGATTCCATTAACTTTATGGTGTGATTAAATATCTGGATTATAAGGACTCAGAGTTGAATTTATGTGCCTTCTGAAAGCACTTTTCAAGACTGGCAGCTTTGATGAGTATAATTTGACACATGGGATTGAAAGAAACGAGAGAGATATCAATTCAAATATAACAAGGATCTGAGGAATCAAATTTGAGAGTAGAGGTGGGTGGTCACTCTCAGATGCATGGAGTGGTGCTGCTCTTCAGCATGTATGTTTTTCCTTCAGGATACTTGATTCGGGGCATTAAAAGAGAGTTGGTGGTCTGCCGTGACAGTGGTTTCCAAACTTTAAAATATCTGAGCATTAATTGAGGTGCTTGTTAAAAATGCCAATTTCCAGGTCCTGCCTTCTGATTCTGAAGGGCTGGAGTAGGATGCAGGAGTTATAGGTCTGTCGGGGAGAAACATTGATTTAAATCATTTTTCATTTGGAGAGGTGATGTGCCTCATCCATGGCCTGGCTCATAGCTAGTGGTTGGAGAGCAAGACTCAGAATTAGATCTCTTTACGTATTCCTCAGGGATCTTTCACTATCTACTTAGTTCATGCTCTTCTCTTTCTGACATGGAAATTGTCAGACGTGAAAGCTACATGTGCCATGTTAGAAAAGTAGGGAAGAAGCTGAGGTGGCAGAGAGGGTGAGTGAATGGCACACTGCAATTTACAAAGAATGAGTTCTAACATCTCATTAAAAACTTTAAAGTACTTCTTAACACACAGGGGTTAAATGAGGGCCGCACAATGTTTCACTTATTTGAGCCAGTTTTAAGAAATTCCTCACATAGAGGTGTACACAATGCTTTCATTTCCGTGTTTCCTTTTATGGATTCTTTGGCTTTAAATACACCAAACACATAGCATTTGGAAATTCCAAAATTGATTAAACGCTTTTCCATTATTGCTGACAGTTTGTACTTATTTTTAATTTGTGAATTGTTTCGATCTCCTGCAATTTTTCGGAGTTATTAGCATTTTTTATTAATTTAAAGAGCTATTTATGTAATACAGTTATTGACTCCATATCTGTCACACATATTGCTGAAAGTATTTTTGTCAGTTGTTTCCTATTTTTTTTATTTACAGTGAATTTTCTTTTACATGGAATGGCTCAAATTTTCTCTGTAGTTAAAATTATTTTTTGCCTAATCTCTGTGGTGTTGTTTCATTGCTTTTATTTGTTAAAGCCCTCCCCATCACAATGCCAGTAAAAGAATCACTCATACTTTCTTCTAGCTATACTGTAGTTTTAATATTTACATTTAATGCTTTAACTTGTTGATATATTCTGCAAAATATAAGTGTATAAAACATAAATATATAATATATAAAGTTTTCTTCAAGTAATAAATTGTCTCCAGCATCATTTCTTGTAGATTTCTTTACTTTCCCTTGGTTTAATTACTACCATTTTGTATACTTAGGTACTATGCTAAATATTTTAAATATATTTTTAGTATTAATGAATATACATTTCATTTGATCCTTACAATGACATTCTTGTATGGTTATGTTTATTTTACAGATGAACTAACTGAGGCTTTGGAAACTTAAATTGCCTATCTATAAGGGACAGACAGGTCTGGCGGGGGGTGGGTCTCAGGACTGAGTGATTCCAAAGTTCACAGACTCAGTCATCCAGGTAAAATTTGCCACAAAACAAATTCTTAGTATTAAGGCTTTTTTTTTTTTTTTTTTTTTTTGGTGGTTCTCTATTCTATTTCACTAATTTTGTTGCTACTTTTGTTGCATTAATATCATACTTTTAAGAATTTTAGCTTTGTGGGGTTTTGAAATAAGAAAGCACTTGCCTTTATTACTATTTCAGTATTTATGTCGACCTCAGCCTAACATTAGCAAACACGAACACTGAGATTTTCAGTGGAATTAGGCTTCCAACGGCATCTTTTAAATTTTGTACCTAGCAAAATGCTCTTTGGGAAAGTTTTATATATTTTTTTCATACAAATCCTTTAAGTTTCCTATTTTTATCTTAAGTATTTTGTTACTATCGTAAGAGATTTTTTCAGTTATGTTTTCTAACCATTATTGAGGTCAATGTGTCTATTTGCCCAATGCTATGGGCTTGGCAGTGTATTCAATTTGGATTGGAAGCTTCTTCAGAACAGGAGCCATTTCTGGGAAGTTCTTTGTATTTCCCTGGGTCCAAACAGTATGTACCGCATTTTAATGGCTGTTGCTGTAAAGACTCCCTATCTGCCCCAGAGAGGGATGGGAAAATACCCAGACTTCCAGTGGGTTGGTCCAGAAGCTGGAAAGAGGGCAATGGCACAGAAGGCTACGGTGCCCCATGAACCAATCAATCAACGGCAGTGTTTTTCTTGATCAAGAAGAAAAGTTAATATAGGATATCTGGAAAATACAGAAAAAAAATCAAAACCACTTGCAAACTTACCATCAAGAGATAACCTCCATTTTGTTTGCATGCTTTTCCTTTCCCTCTCAGTTTTCCCCTACAAAACACATTATTGAATGATAGACTTTCCTTTTTTTTTTCATTTAATATTATATCATGAACAACTTCCCAAGTCTGTAATTGCCTCATTTTTTTTTTGTTTCCTTTTGTTTCCTTTATTTCCTTAGTCCTGGCCCGTGAGTTTTGCTTTGTAGTGCTCTGGTGATTCACCTGTCTATTTATTTTGAAATCGTTCTAACAAACAAATGCGCCTATGAGGACACCTTGAATAAAGACACTTAACGGAATCTGAAATGGCCATAGTTGGTTGAATGAATAATGGCTATGTCATCAAAATTTCAGCAGAAAGGAAATGGTAATAATACTTCAATATGAGTCCAGCACCTTAAAAACAGAATAGGTTTGGTTTAAAATTTTTCTGGCTATTTTTTATGGACCTGTTGGAATCCTGCAGCTTCTTATATGACAAACATTTTTAAAAAACCACACCTGCACATAAAGATAATCAGCACCAGTAGCATAATCTTTGAAAAAGCAGAAAGGATCTATTATCTATCTCTCATCTATCTCTCATCTATCTCTCATCTATCTCTCATCTATCTATCTATCTATCTATCTATCTATCTATCTATCTATCTATCATCTATCATCTATCATCTATCAATCATCTATTAAAATTTGGAATTTTGATAGAAGTTGAGAAGGCTAGGAAAATCCAAGGTATAAAATGTTATGCAGGCAAGATCACTTGGTGGAATAGAAATGGCAGTTGCCTACCTTTTATTTTTCTCTCTGACAGAATCTCAATATTGTTTAGCTATTGGCTGGCTATGTTTTTCAGGGCCACTCCCAAGCACCATTTGGTGAATCCTGACTCACCTCAGTCAATCCTGATAATGCTATTTCTCTTCCCAGTGACTCATTTAGGATTGGCCACATGATACAATTCTGGCCAAAGAGACATAGCAGAAATTCTCCTAGAAGGCTTTGGGAAAAGTTTTTCTTATACTTTAAAAGAAATGTAAGAGAATATAAAACTTCTTCCCCCACACCCCACCGCCCTGAGCTTTTGGTCCTGTGAGAATATAGCTGCCATCTTGGGACTATGAGAGGACAACTCTGAGGACGAAAGCCAAGACACTGAAGAGGGCACCACAGAGAGAAACAATCTGGATTCTTGATAATGTCATTGTGGACCCCAACCTCTGTGCTTCCTTTTTTCTTAGATAATATTGTGCATTTTTGTTATTGTTTGAGTCATTTTGACTTTAAAATTTTACTTATTTGTAGCCAAAGGCATTTAACTGATTCAGGTGGTTACCGATGAGTGAACCACTAGAGACTGAATGCATTTGAGGGAGGAAAAAATTAGGCTCTGTTTCCATTTCCAAATCTATGATCAGACTGTGCTTTTTCTTTTAACCTATGGAACTGTCTACTACTCAAACTAGAATAATACTTCAGAACTACATATTAGTCTTCAGAACTGGATATAGTTAATATCAATAGTAGCCAATGTATCAATATTTGCTCTAGTAAGACCTCAGCCAGGTTCCTGGATTGGTATTTAGTAAATAAGTTTTAGTGAATTAAGGAGTTTTTCAGCTGAGGAAGTAATCTTGGCCTAAGGGAAAAACTATTAGCAAATTAATAATTTAGAATCTTGTTTATACCTTTCTTATTATATTAGAGAAATCCCAAGCCAACCATAGACATTTAAAAAATTCTAACTTCACTTAAAGTAGAAAGCTTTTAAGGTGTACCCTCTCGTGGGAAATTTCCGAGTGTACGATTCATCGTACTTGTGAGGTTCAGTCAATTATTTCATAGAATGTCAGTTTAGGAGGGACTGTAGGGTTATATAAACTAAGAAGTAATTACCTTATGCAATAAAACTATAAGTGGGTCCCTAGTTAATGAATCTGCTAGTTGTTTTCCAAGTTTATAGACATTGACCCATAAGAGACATATTACATATGCATACACACAGACAGACATATTCATTGTGTTAATTAGGGCAAACTAAATTGCTATAACAGATAGACCCAAGAATGAAGTCACTCTAAGAAATGGAAGCTTATTTCTCCCTCATAAGACAGTCTGGAAGAGTCATGCAGGTTGGTAACTGTCTCCTGCCATGTGGTTATTCAGGAACCCAGGCAGACAGTTGCTCTATTTTCTTCAAATTGCCACTCTCTTCACTGCCCATCCAGCCAGCAGAGGAGGAAGAAAGAACATGGAAGAGGTGCTGTATGATTTTGAGCAGCACCTTTCAAGAATGTGCACTTCTGCTCACATTTCACTGGCTGAAACTTAGTCATTTGATCACATCTAATAGTAAAGGGATCTGAGAAATGGAGTCCACGAATGTGCTGTGCTTAGGAATAATGGGAGGATGGATTTTGATGGACAGCTTCTAACATATATGTGGTGTAACAAATGGAGTACCGGGATGGGAAAGTCTCTTAATTGACCCTATCCTCTCTGGTCTCTTCTCCATTCTCCTCACTACAATTAGCTTTTGGTCTCATCTTTGCATAGTACAAATGTGCTTGTCCTTCACCAATCACTTCCAAGTGTCTGCTTAAACCCTTTCAATAACTTTTCATTGTACTTAGGACAAAGATAAAACTCTATCCTGACACACAAGGCTCTGCATAATCTAATACCCACTTATCTATTCATTTTCAATTTTGGAAAGTGCTCCTTCTGATTTTCGAGGCTCTAGCCACCCAGGCCCCTTTTCACATCTTCTACTTTCCATCTTCACTTTCTACAGAGATTTTGTACTGGCTGTTTCTGTGCCTGAAAACTCTCTCCCAGTGGACCGTTTTTGATTTGGTCAGATTCCCCTAAATAAGCTCTCATCGCAGAGCATACTTTTTCTTTTTTCTTTCTTTTTCTTTTTTTTTTTAGCACCAATTACAGTTATTCTTTTATAATTATTTGTGTGATTGATCAAAATCCACTTCTCCCACTAACCTATAAACTCCCTGACGTCAGTGGTTATGTCTGTTTTGCTTTTGAACGTTTAGCATAGCTCCTGACCCACAGAAGACAGCAAACATTTGTCGAATAGAAGCATGTTTGAATAAATGAAGGGAGGAAGGAAGGAGAAAAGAAAAGAGGGAAGATCTGGATTATATTTCCTGCCACAAATTAGCTGTGTGATCACAGTCTTCACTTTTCTGGGCTTCAGTTTCTTCATTGTGAAAGGACTGAATTAGATGATATTTAAGATTTTCAGCACCATGGTTCTATGGTTCTATTGTTTTAAAATTGAATCCTGTGAGTCATTACATTTGTTCATTCACTCAATTATGTTTGCTAAGCAGATGTAACACTTTTCATTCTTTCATTTTGAATTTTTGACCATTACAGATTCAGTGTAAACTTAACTTTATCTTAATCCATAAAGTCCAATAACAACCAAAAAAAAGAGACTGGGCAGGGTTCATGAAAAATAGAATAAATTATTACCGAGAAAAAGATAAATAAAATCCACAAACATTTTCGTTGGTCATTGGAAGGAATTAATAGTTGTATGGGGTTGGAAGACGAGTACTGTGTTCCTTTTATTCTGGTTGACTTTGTGCCTTGGTATTATGAAGGTCATGTATTGACAGTGCATTAATATAAAATTTCACTGTATAAAAACAGAGGCTATTTTTTTCTCCATTTGACTTTGAGATTTATATTCAATTAAACAGATTAATATCTGGGCTATTTTAAACCATCCCTCCCCAGCCTCTTTTTTTTTTTAGGTGATAGAATGGCAGGTGATCATTACCAAGCCTGATTTCTAGTTGCTGGATCTCTCTCTCTCCCCACTATCATCTC